>NC_045451.1:109684-166763 GCF_002776525.5 Piliocolobus tephrosceles
ACACACACACAAACACACACACACAAACACACACACACAGAGACACACACACACAATGTAATTTGAAAACAGGATATGGGGAGAGAGGGTGGTTAGACAGTTGCCTAAAAAATGTGACTCCTTGAATTGTTTACTTTGTGGAAAATACCAGATTTAACATATTGCTTGAAAGAGAAGCAGTGACAATTTTTTTCTTGTAAAAAGGTATTTTAGAAATGAAAGTTGGAATTTTAGAAATGGGGTATTTTTTTTTTTTTTGAGACGGAGTCTGGCTCTGTCGCCCAGGCTGGAGTGCAGTGGCCGGATCTCAGCTCACTGCAAGCTCCGCCTCCCGGGTTTACGCCATTCTCCTGCCTCAGCCTCCGGAGTAGCTGGGACTACAGGCGCCGCCACCTCGCCCGGCTAGTTTTTTGTATTTTTAGTGGAGACGGGGTTTCACCGTGTTAGCCAGGATGGTCTCGATCTCCTGACCTCGTGATCCGCCCGTCTCGGCCTCCAAAGTGTTGGGATTACAGGCTTGAGCCACCGCGCCCGGCCCAGAATTTTTCTTAGCCAGCCTCCATCACCCCACCCCATTTGTCTGTCTCCCCCCTACCCTTGAGGAAGCGGCAGTCTGCCTGCCTGGCATGGCTGGTCCCACTCCAGGGTGCAGGTAAACGTCATCTCTCCGCCGGGCTCTCCTGCCGGGGCGCTCCCCAGCCTCAGCTCCCCCTCAGCCCTGTGCCGTGTCCCTCTGCAGTTTCTTTTCTTTTCTTTTTTTTTTTTTTTTTTTGAGATGGAGTCTCACTCTGTCGCCCAGGCTGGAGTGCAGTGTCCGGATCTCAGCTCACTGCAACCTCCGCCTCCCGGATTCACGCCATTCTCCTGTCTCAGCCTCCCGAGTAGCTGGGACTACAGGCTCCTGCCACCTCGCCTGGCTAGTTGTTTTGTATTTTTTTTTAGTAGAGACGGGGTTTCACCATGTTAGCCAGGATGGTCTCGATCTCCTGACCTCGTGATCCGCCCATCTCGGCCTCCCAAAGTGCTGGGATTACAGGCGTGAGCCACCGCGCCCGGCCTGGGGTATTCTTTAAAACAAATTTTATTTCTAAGAAAGTTTGGAATTTTTCACTAATGAAGTCCATATGCAATGGTTCATATTTAAAGAGATGGAGAAATGGACTGTTGTCTGAAATGCAGTCACCTCGTCCCCATGCCAGGGTGAGTGGTCAGCTGCAGTGTGGGCAGCTGCATGCGGGCAGTACTCCTTCCTGCACCTCCCACTGCAGACAGGCGGGTTGTGTGTTTTCTCACCCCAGCCACAGCTCACTGGAAGCAGGCAGGCTGGCTGGAACCAAACGCGCCCTGGGACCTTGGATGCTGGGAAGGGGGTTTGGGTGCAGACCATGGCCGGCCCATCTCGTCAAGAGTTCAGGAAGAACCAGAGTCGCGTGCACTTGCTGGCCCTCCTCCAAGAAGGGTGTCGTGTCGGCCCGTTTCCTCCACTGAGCCGCTTGCGCTTCTGCCCCCTGCCTATGAACGTGTTCATCTTTCAGTTTACACAGCCATTTGACAGTGGCAGACGTTACTTAGCTCATCAACCTCCTGTTACTCAGGATTAGTTTATGAACCCATGGCATTGACCTCACCTGAGTGCCCTCGAGCTGCACCCCAGGCCCAAGGGTTCAGAACCTGCCTTTGCACAGGGTGGTCTAAGCTGCACCATGAGGGGACCCATTCCCTGCTGCTCAAAAATCCCCTCACGTTCATCGTGGGCCGTGTTCCTGTGGTCGTCCTCATCTCCCTACGTGGCTCAGAGCATCAGAGACACTGGGGGAGGAAGTGAGCACAGGCCTGGGCACATCTCATGGCCCCAGCTCCACCCTCTGCAGTGCCTCCTTCCAGGACCCCAAGTCTGTCTGGAAACATGGTGAAGTGTTGCTGCTGCCTTGCCTGTCATGGGGGTTACACACAAGACCTTCCCCATCCAGGCCATTCCAGGCCCCTGAACCCCTGAGTCTGTGTCCCCAGGAGTACCTGCTCCAAACTTGCTGCCCTGAGTGAGCTGCTGCATGAAGAGCCGTGCCCTGTCCTCAGCACTGCCCATGTGTTGTCCTGCACACACATCCACATCAGGAACCACAACAGAGGACCCACAGCGGGGGTGTGGCCCATGGGGCCCAGTGGGTGTCACGTGTCATTGTTAACCTTCACTGTTTTGATTGACCAGTGTCTTGCACTGAGAAGTGGTAGTTATTCCCTACGGTGACACACTGGGCCCCGCACCTTTCGATATGCTGCAACTCCCTTGGAGCACAGGGCCAAGGCCAGAGGGGTCAGCATGGGATGTTAGGGTCTGGCCAGCACGACCAAGATCTAAGCGGGCTCCAGCCTATTGGGTCCTCAAGTGTTTACGGTTGTGGGGCCCCAAAAGAAAGGGGGCTGTAGTGTGGAGAAGGGCCCCTAAAGGGACTTCCGTGAGAACAGTCCCGATGGTGATGGTGGGGGGAGGACCAGACCTTCCTGGTCTGCAGGGAGGGCCAGTGCACTCCCCTCAAGTTCCCTGGGAAGGTGGAAATGTGGAGTGAGTACCCTGCGGGCTGTCTCGTGCTCTGAGGATGGAAGGAGCCAGGACAGGATGAAAGAGGCACACACCTCCCCTGCTCATCTGACGCTCTCTACGGAGGACGTGTACCAGAACATTGAAAATTCCATTCTAAAAAAGCTGCCACAGAGCCGTTGTGTTTCATATGGGGCTACTAGGTCTGACCACTGAGGAGCTGTAATTGATCACTTTCAATGAACTTGTTGGCGCCTTTAGATTCTAAGGGAGGTGGAAACTTTCCACTGAGGTAAGGTGTCCTGATGCCCCCCTGACCGAGGGTCATGCCAGCAGTGTCTGCCATGGCACACGTGCCCCAGACTGAGTTGCCTGCTTGGCAGAATCCACTGGGGCCTTCCAGCACCCAGGTGGGGCTGCCAGGAGAGACGCTCACAGCCCTGCGTCTGCTCTTTGTTCTGCTTGGGGTGCGGTGGAGAGGAGGAACACACCTAATGATTGGGGTGGTGTGCTGTGTCGGTGCCGACCTGACCATGCCACTGACATGCCTGCCTTCCTCTCAGAAGGAAAAATACAAGCGAACAGTCACATTTGTTTACAGGTCCAGATGGTGACAAAGTGGTAGTTTTGTTAGGAAATAAGTGGAAATATTTTCTGTTTATTTGTTTGAGATGGAGTTTTGCTCTTGTTGCCCAGGCTGGAGTGCAATGGCACAATCTCAGCTCACTGCAACCCCCACCTTCCAGATTCAAGCAATTGTCTTGCCTCAGTTTCCCTACTAGCTGGGATTACAGGTGGATGCCATGACACCCAGCTAATTTTTGTATTTTTAGTAGAGACGGGGTTTCACCATGTTGGTCAGGCTGGTTTCGAACTCCCGACCTCAGGTGATCCGCCCACCTTGGCCTCCCAAAGTGCTGGGATTACAGGTGCGAGCCACCACACCCAGTGGAAATGATAAATTATAATGTTTTTGGCAACTTCCTGGAGGTTAACAATTCAATACCACGTTTTTTAAAAACAAAACTTTAGTAAAGTTTTAGACACAAAGACATATCTGTTGCGGGAAGTCAGGGACCCCAAAGGGAGGGACCCGCTGGAGCCATGGCAGAGGAACATAAATTGTGATGATTTCATGGACATTTATCAGTTCCCAAATAATACTTTCATAATTTCTTATGGCTGTCTTTAATTTCTTAATCCTGTTAACTTTGAAAACTGAGGATATATGTCACCTCAGGACCACTGGGATAATTGTGTTAACTGTACAAATTGATTGTAAAAGTCTGTTTGAACAATATGAAATCAGTGCACTTTGAAAAAGAACAGAATAACAGCAATTTTTAGGGAACAGGAAGACAACCATAAGGTCCGACTGCCTACGGGGTCAGGCAAAAACAGCCATATTTTTCTTCTTGCAGAGAGCCTATAAACAGACATGGAAGTAGGAGAGAGAGTGCTAAATTCTTTTTCTAGCAAGGAATATTAATAGTAATACCCTGGGAAAGGAATGCGTTCCTGGGGGGAGGTCTATAAACGGCCGCTCTGGTAACGTCTGTCTTGCGCAGTTGAGATAAGGACTGAGATACGCCCTGGCCTCCTGCAGTACCCTCAGGCTTACTAGGGTGGGGAAAAACTCCGCCCTGGTAAATTTGTGGTTAGACCAGTTCTCTGCTCTCAAACCGTTTTCTGTTGTTTAAGATGTTTATCAAGATAGTATGTGCACCCTGAACAGAGACCCTTATCAATAGTTCTGCTTTTACCCTTTGCCTTGTTTTTGTTGGACCCTTATCAGTGGTTCTGCTGTTTCCCTTTGTCCTGTTCCCTCAGAAGCATGTGATCTTTGTTAGACCCTTATTAGTAGTTCTGCTTTTTGCCTTTTGAAGCATGTGATCTTTGTACCTACTCCCTGTTTTACACCCCCTCCCCTTTTGAAACCCTTAAAAAAAACTTGCTGGTTGAGGCTCAGGTGGGCATCACAGTCCTACCGATATGTGATGTCATCCCCGGTGGCTCAGCTGTAAAATTCCTCTCTTTGTACTCTTTCTCTTTTTTTCTCAGCTGGCCGACACTTATGGAAAATAGAACTTATGTGGAAATATTGGGGGTGGGTTCCCCCGATACGTATCTTCGAAAGGTTTAATGTGAGGTTGGCTAGGATTATATTTTACATTATTGTTAGGTGGGTAAACAAGGCTTCCCCCTGCTCAAGTCCTTGAAGGCCCAGGACCCAACAGTTTCATTCTCTTACTATGGGCATGACATTCAGATGTGACGTGAAGAGCAGTGTGGACCCGGCGGAAACACCCAACCATGAAAGTTAAAAGGTGGAGCCCTTTAGACACATGGAGAGCACATCACAGAGGCAACGCCCCTCAAGGTTTGGAGGGTTTGGAGTGCAGGGATTTGCAGTAGTTGGGACTTGCCGGGAGGAGGGGCTGTTAGGATGGCCCCTGAGTGTTTTGAGGGAGGAGAGTCCCCCTCAGGACTGTGGGGTCCATGGAGAAAAGACCAAAGGCGAGGTCCTCACTCCCTGCTTAGTCTCTAGCACCAGAGCCAGGGGCTGTTGGGCACCCATTCTAGCCTTGAGGAGGTGAGGCTCCAGGCTGTGTGTGTGGGATGCCGCAGGTGGGGCCGTTATTGTCCACACGTGTCCCATCCTTTTAGGCTGCCTCTTTCTGATCTTCGTACAGACAGAGCAGACACTTGTTGGGGCTTTTTGGTCTATGACTGTTGGTGCATCCAGGTTGCTGATGCCTTCAGCTCCAAGTCTCAGATGACAAGGCTAAAAGAAAACCCAAGGAGCTGCTGCCATGTTGCTTCTCGGGTCCTGAGGCCCCAGCTAGTGTGACTTCTCTTCTGCATCATGTTATGTTTGTTTTGTATGTAACATCCAGGGTTTTTGTTGAACTTAGCAGGAGGGATGGGAAGGACTACATGACTTCTGGGAAGCAGAGGTCCACACACTTGCTTTTATTGGTGCAGGGAACCCTGGTCTACCTGTGATTTATAAGCCCCTTACGAGAAGGGGGCTGGCCCGTTGTGCCCTTCTCTGTATCCCACAGTTCTGGGCTTGAGCCTTAATCTGGTCCACCGTGCACTGCGGCCAGAGCACTTGCTGCCCTGTGGGGATGGCTGAGATGCTGCCGCCTGGCCCTTGTGACGCAGACAGGTTTGTGGTTTTGGTGGAAGGGAATGCACCATGCGGAACAGGGGTGGGGCTCCCGGGATGGGTGGCCGTGAACTGGGACTTGAAGACAAGTGGCTCCCGGAGGGAGGTGAAATTGAATCTGAAACTGATTCAGTGGTGGAGAGAAAGAGGATGCTTGGAACAGTAGGTGTCACCTCTCCCAGGCCAGGCCTCACTGTACTCTGCCCGTGTGTGGGACAGCCAGCCAGGCTGTTTCACACATGGACACGCACCCTTTCCTACTCCCCTACCCTCAGCATCACAGGCCTCACCTGCCCTGCATAAAACCTCAGTCTCTTCTGGGCCCTGCTGCTCACGGCCCTGAGCACAGGGCCTGTCCCCGGGGAGGAGCATGTGGATGGCCACATGCACAACAGCGTTCTTGCAGGCATGAGTTTTCCAGAAGGGCTGCCCTCTTGAAAGTGCATAGATTTGTCATCCAAGGAGACCCCTTGGGAAGAGCCCATATCATGGAAAACAGGCAGAGCACTGTGCCTCAGATGCGGCCACACCTCCATCTGCAGCCCCGTGGATCCACATTCCCTCCTGCTTAGAATGAGCACACCACGAGGCAGAGGCCTCTGTTCAGGTTTAGCTTTTAGTCCAGGGAGAGCCCACTCTGTCCCAGGCCCTTGGTTAATCCAAACCTGCGGCAGCAGCCAGACCAGACGAACTCTCAAGGCACAGTCTCTCCTCATCACGGGAGAGCTCTGCGCCCCTCGCCCTCTGGCGTCTTCTCTTCATCTCTGTGTTGTTGATCCGCGCCCCCCTGGGCAGCGTAACTGCCGCCTCCCCAGATGCCCTGCACTGTTCCCATCGTATCCTGTGCACATCCAGTCTCACGGTGCTCTCCGTGTGGCTGTGTGGAAAATTCAGTCTGTATCTCTTTCTCCCACTTGCTTCATGGCTACTTCAGGGCAGGGACTTGATCCACTCATCTGTATCCCTGAAGTCACCCAGTAAGCATTTGCAGAGTCTGTGAGGTGCAGAGAGGCCGGGTGCTGGCCAGGAACTGAGATCCTGTTTCTATAAAACAAGCACAGACAGCCATATCCATGTGTACGTGAGTGTGCAGGAAAGGTGGTCACAGCTGGAAAGGAATATTACAAGTGTAATTTTATTTTTTTATTTTTGTGGGTACATATTAGGCATATATATTTGTGGGTTACACGAGATTTTGATACCAGCATACAATGCCTAACAGTCACATCAGGGTAAACAGGGTTTACAGGTGTAGTTTTTAAAAGTCATCTTATTTCGAAAACCCCTTCAGACCTTACTGTGTCAGTGGGTAATAAACGATGCTGATAAGGGATGACGGATGGCTTCCGTCACTGAGCAGCTCTGTGGACTGCTGGCCGGGATGCAGCTCCCAGGAAGACAGTCCTCATGCTGAGGCATCCCAGCTCCAGGGTGCACTAACCCTGCTGCCTGCAGCATGTTCCAGAGCCTGTGCTAGGGCCTTCTCGTTGTCTAGGCAGCCGTGGGCTCTGCTGGGTTGAGAGATGTGATGCCTGAGCATTGGCCTCCCCTCCAAGCTGCCTGAATGTTGCCTCCATGGTGGAAGTAATTGGTCTTCGAGTCCTTTCCAGAACTGTCAACCAGCATTCCCCATCTCCAAAGCAAGTCATAATGGGCCCTGCCTGCTCACTGAAATGCAGAAGCCAGACTGACGCCTGGAGTCTGGAGGTCTCTGCTCTGAGGAGCGCCTGTTTATGGCATTGCTTCTGCCTGGGCTCCCAGTCCTCCTGGCTTTCACTGGCAAAGCAAAGATGTGAGCCTCCCCAGCCCAAAGAGCAGGCTGCTGTGGATGCCGCCAACTCCACAGGACCAAGCCTCGCAGAGCAAGCCCTTCCCTCTGCTCCCCAAGACACCTGTTTTACAGACCCTTGTGTGTCAAAAACAAAAGAGGCTTCATATGAAAATTAAATAAAACAAGATTTTTTTTCTGACTCAAGGAAAATGCCTTATTCAGAGTTTCCAAATGCCACCAGTGTCTTCACTTAAAAGTTTTACTTTACACTAAGCTCCTTACAACGTTTCTGCTTGATTCATTCAGTGGACTTTTATTTTGCAGTAGCCCGACTTTAGGGTAAAGTTTCCACACTGCCACAAATGTGTCATGCCACAGGCTGGCAGGGGTGGCCAGGCGGGTCCCACAGCGTCCCTGAGGAAGGGAGCCGTGCAGCCTTGAGGCTTCACCTACCTACAAATACCACTGACAGTGTGTGGGACCTCACAGAAGGGAAGCAGCCATCCTCTGCTCCCACTCCTTCGTCCACTCATCTCCCCTCATCAGCTGCTAACCAAAAATGCAGGGAAATGCTCACACGCCCGACTGAGCGACACCTTCAGGGGCCTTGAATGCTGACTAGCAGACACTGTGGTGGGGCTTGCACATAGATAGAAAGAAAAGAAGAAAGCAGGAAAGGTCTTAGTTGTAATTAACCTTAGAAAAAAAGAAACGAGCCTCCATCTCACAGTTGAGAGAAGGAAATACGGGAGAATGGGCAAAGCTTAAGAAGTCCCCAGTCCAGCCTGCTGCCTCCCAGAAGGCTGAGGCACTGGCCAGTCCGCCAGGCCCCAAACCCTCCACGGCCACTGATTCTCTGCTGCAGGTGCCTGCTAGCACCTTTTAGTCTGCAAGTCCTTTGGTTTGGTGCCTGTGAGCAGTAAGGAGAGCGCTAGAGTTCATTTTAGGGGACGGCACTTGAGCTTGCCTGATTTCCGCCCAGCCTGCAGGTCTGGGACGCTCCTGTGCACCCTGGGTGCCTCGGCGTCGCGCAGATGGAACAGCAGTGCCGGGTGACGGCCGAGGGCTCAGGCGGGGCTCAGTTTGTTCCCCTCTAACTGTCCCCTCTCCCGCAGAGGAGGCCGAGCGCGGCAGCCTCGGCGCGGGCTCGCTGTGCAGGCGGAGGCGGGCGCTGGGCGCGCTGCGTGACGAAGGACCCCGGCGGCGCGCACACCTGGACATCGGCCTCCCGCGAGACTTCCGCCCCGTGTCCTCCATCATCGACGTGGACCTGGTCCCCGAGACGCACCGGCGAGTGCGGCTGCACCGGCACGGCTGCGAGAAGCCGCTGGGCTTCTACATCCGCGATGGCACCAGCGTGCGCGTGACCCCGCACGGGCTGGAGAAGGTGCCCGGCATCTTCATCTCGCGCATGGTCCCCGGGGGCCTGGCGGAGAGCACCGGGCTGCTGGCTGTGAATGACGAGGTCCTGGAAGTGAACGGCATTGAGGTGGCCGGGAAGACGCTGGACCAGGTCACGGACATGATGATCGCCAACAGCCACAACCTCATCGTCACCGTCAAGCCCGCCAACCAGCGCAACAACGTGGTGCGTGGCGGCCGCGCGCTGGGCGGCTCGGGACCGCCCTCGGACGGCACCGCGGGCCTCGTGGGTCCCCCCGCCCCGCGCGTCCTGCAGAACTTCCACCCCGACGAGGCGGAGAGCGACGAGGACAACGACGTGGTCATCGAGGGCACGCTGGAGCCTGCACGCGCCCCCCAGGCCCCGGGCGCCCCCGCAGGCAGCCTCTCGCGGGTCAATGGCGCGGGCCTGGCGCAGCGGCTGCAGCGGGACCTGGCCCTGGACGGCGGCCTCCAGCGGCTGCTCAGCTCCCTGCGGGCGGACCCACGTCACAGCCTGGCCCTGCCACCAGGCGGCGTGGAGGAGCACGGGCCCGCGGTCACGCTCTAGACTCCAGAGACGCCCCCACATCCCAGCTCCAGTTCCCGGGTAAGGGCAGGGACAGGACCTGCAGACTGCATCCCCTCCTTTTTTGTTGCTTTTGTGACCACAAAAACAACTCAGCTCTTTGTTTCAACTTCTGGATATAGAAACACAAATATTGCCTATTTTTATAGAATTTCGCCACGGAACTTACAAGGAATGCCTGAAGACAACACTCTACAGCAGGCCTGAGTGCAGCTCTTAGCGCCTTTGCCAAGTGATAGAAAAGATCTGACCAAGTGCAAACAAATGCTTTAAAAATTTTTGACAAATACTTTGTTTTTAAAATGAAGCTTTAAAATTACTTTTTAAAAATAGTCAAATTCATGTTTTTAACTTGGCCCATGCAAAATATGTCTCAGCATTCTTGCTGTGCTTTCTGCTGACTTGCAGGGGAGGCCGACGGTGCTGATGTATGTGACAGGCTGGTTTTTAAGAACGAATGCAGCCGGGCCGGGTGGCTCAGGCCTGTAATCCCAGCACTTTGGGAGGCCGAGGCGGGCGGATCACGACGTCAGGAGGTCGAGACCAGCATGGCTAACATGGTGAAACCCCGTCTCTACTAAAAATACAAAAAAATTAGCCGGGCGTGTTGGCGGGCGCCTGTAGTCCCAGCTACTCGGGAGGCTGAGGCAGGGGAGGCTGAGGCAGGAGAATCGCCTGAACCCGGGAGGCGGAGCTTGCAGTGAGCCGAGATTGCACCACGGCACTCTAGCCTGGGTGACAGAGCAAGACTCCGTCTTGGGGGAAAAAAAAACGAAGAAGAAATACACCCAAACCTGTCACAGGTACAACCATGGAGATGAATTCCAGATTTTCACACTGTTCATAGTCATAATTCGGCTGGGACAGGAGCGCTCCCACCAGCACATTTCTGGCATCCGCAGCTGTGGAATTGTTCCGGGGCTGTTTTTTGTTTTGAGACAGAGTCTTGCTCTGTCATCCAGGCTGGAGTGATCGCAGCTCACTGCAACCTCCGCCTCCCGGGTTCAAGCGATTCTGCCCCAGCCTCCCAAGGAGCTGGGACTACAGGCACGTGCCACCATACCCGGCTAATTTTTGTATTTTTAGTAGATGGGGTTTCACCACGTTGGTTAGGCTGGTCTTGAACTCCTGTCCTCAGGTGATCCGTCCCTCAGCCTCCCAAAATGCTAGGATTACAGGCGTGAGCCACTGCACCGGACCAGGGACTATTTTGGTGACCCGCAGAGATGGCCCATTCAGCCTCGAGGGGGAATCCAGGGTGGGAAGCGGCAGCTCTGCTGGACTGGGCTCAGCAGTCCCATTTGGGATCTAAGCCCTTTTCCCGTGGGTTGACAGACTCTGAGGGCAATTTCTGAAATGTTTTCAGCAGAAATGAAGGATAAGCATCGCACACGTCCAGCAAGGGCTTTGAGAAAGCAGTCATTTGCATGTGAGTTCTCATCTTTGTTTTTTGAAACAGACGTTTCTTTTTGTAAGTCACAATACATGCTAATCTTCATTTCTACAATGGTCACTGGCAGTTCTCATTTTCAACTATGAGAAGTCATGTGGAACTTAGTGGTTTTTAACAAATACTAAATTCATCCTCACTTTATGTTGAGCTTCCAGCAACATTTATGTATTTAGTAATTTTAAAAATTCCTATTTGATACAATTAAATTTTATATAATGTGTTTTGCTTGAATACAATGTTGGGAATACAATGTTACATTTATACTTTGAGAACTTTGACCAAATCTTTCATACAGATACAGGTAAAAAAATATTTTTCTAGGTTGTCGCAGCCGCGCACCTCCTGCTGCTTCTCCTTGTGGTCCAGCACCACCTGCTGGTCAGTGGCGGAACTGTCCTGACTTCGTGAACATGGGACTGCTAAGAGGGAAAACTGCATCTCAGCATTTTCATTTTTTCTGAATATTAAGTGAAAAGTAAGTTCTACTTGTACGAAATAGCTTTTGCTGAGGAGTTGTGAATTCCTGCGCCTGTGTTTGATGTTATTTGTATGCAGTGGATTGCTGGCCCTTTGTTCCTAAGCACAGAGAAGACCAAAGATGCTTCCGGGTGACCTCTCCTGTGAGGATCCGCATCTTCCCAGACTCGCTGTCTGATGAAGGGCATGTAGGTTCGGTGCCCCAGCAGTCAGAAGCGGTTTCTGTGGAACCAAAACTAATACTGTTACTCTCACAAAGGAAATGTTCTTTTACTAAGTTATTGCTGATTCTTGAATGTCTGTTATATAACTGGGTCTGCTATCAAGAAGGAAGGTTATATTTCTGATCACATTTTAAGTTGTTAAGCAAATGTGTTTTTTTAAGAAATGAGACTTTTATTGAGATTTGTGTGCTATTCATACTTTTAGGAATTACTGCTTGGGACAGCTGCTTCAGTATATTTTTCTACACAGGTCTGTACTTCTGCCACTTTTTCCTTTTAAAAAAACAAAACTATGTCATTATGTATTAAAGTTTTCTTGGTTTTATATATCAGATAATAAAAACTTTTTTGACTTTTGAGTAAACAAAACGTATGAATATTTCTGCTGTGTACTAAGTGGAAGAGAATACCAGAGATAAAGTAATCCCTCAAAAAGAGAATGACAGATTTATCATGTGCCTATCACGGGCCATCTCTTTTCACTGAATCTGCACACATTCTCTGAGGAAAGCAGGTAAGAAAATGGACCTAAGCTCAGATAGACAGATGACAGTCCAGAACCCTCTCTCAAAGTCTTTTTGAAAAAGCTTTTCTGAATAATTTATGCAGCATGCAGCCCTTCCCAAGTATGCCCTGGTTGGCACAGTTTTCATTCACACTATCGTTTTGGCAGCCATCAAGATTCAGATTACAATTACAAATTCAATTACTCAGCAAATTACAGATGTGATCACACTGAGCACCAGCACCCCGCTAGAAGCTTCACAAGTACTCGCCGCCTGCTGAGTCCACACAGCAACTCGGGACTGTGGGCAGCTGGACAGTGGACCCCCCCAGTCTGATGAGGCAGGGTCAAGTGCCAGCACTGGGTACACTCTCTAAAACTAATGTCCGGTTTCAGAGACACATGGCGCAGGATGAGATACGAGGCTTAAGTGTGAGCAGGGGCCACATGTATACCTGGCTGCCAGCCAGGTGTGGCCTCAGGCTTGGGTTTCCCTGACCTGTTAATCCAGATCATAAACCCCAGAGCATGCAGTGATATTGCGAGTTTATTCACAATTCTGTGAGGATATTTAATATTTGATGGTTTCACATACAATGATCGCGAGTGGGAGTTTTGTGGCAAGGCACAAAGGTATCTAGAAAATGCCATGATTGTTATGAAATCCATTTTAGCGAAAATCTAAATTTTCCAACAGAAGGACATGGAAGTTACCTGCACCTCTGTGGAATGTTTTTAAAGGATGCAAGTATGAACCAAGTGTGATAGGGTCAACTTTTGATCCTTGCATTTTAAGAGCTGGCACCAGTATGAAGTTTTTTATGGCAGCACTAAAACTCACATGGTCTGAATAGTTTATTAAAATGGTGGAAGGCCGCACTAATGACCACCCAAATGCACTAAGATACTTACTGTGTACCATCCCTACTGCAAGGACGAACCTACTTAGCTGATGTCCAGCTTGCCCTTTTCTGGAAAGGTAAGCTGCTCAGCGTGAGCTCAAGGACCTCCTGTTTCAAACAGACTGGAGGGTGAACCCTCGACCCCTCGAACAGCTTGTTTAAAGAGTGCCTGCTGGCCAGGCAGAGTGGCGCGTGCCTGTATTCCCAGCACTTTGGGAGGCCAAGGCGGGCAGATTGCCTGAAGTCAGGAGTTCAAGATCAGCCCGGCCAAGATGGCGAAACACCAGCTCTATTAAAAATACAAAAAACTAGCTGGGTGCGGTGGTGTGCACCTGTACTCCCAGCTACTCTGAAGACTGGGACTGGAGAATCACTTGAACCTGGAAGGCAGAGGTTGCAGTTAGCCAAGATGACACCACTGCACTCCAGCTTAGGCAGCAGAGCGCGCTCCATCTTCAAAACAACAAAACAAACAAGAGTGCCTGGATTACCCCACAGGCTCTGACTTAAGGAACTTGGGTGGGGTTTGAGAATTTTCATTTTTTTTTTTTTTTTTTTTTGAGACGGAGTCTCGCTCTGTGGCCCAGGCTGGAGCGCAATGGCGCAATCTTGGCTCACTGCAACCTCCACCTCCCAGGTTCACGCCATTCTCCTGGCTCAGCCTCCCAAGTAGCTGGGACTACAGGCGCCGCCACCACGCCTGGCTAACTTTTTTGTATTTTAGTAGAGACTGGGTTCCACCGTGTTAGCCAGGATGGTCTCGATCTCCTGACCTTGTGATCTGCCCGCCTCGGCCTCCCAAAGTGCTGGGATTACAGGCGTGAGCCACTGTGCCCGACCGAGAATTTTCATTTCTACCAAGTTCCCAGGAGATGCTGATGCTGCTGGTGCAGGAATCACATTTGAGAACCATTGGCTAATCCCCAAAGCTTATAGGACTTGCCTATAAACTTGGACTTGATGACCAAGACCCTATCCAACAAGCACACAGGATTTCCCTCTAGGGTGTTATGTGCTGGTATCAATATTGTAATTTCACATCAGGTAACCTGTAAAAGTATTTCCTAAGTGCACAAATGCTATTTTTTGAATGATCTCCCACCACCACCATTCTGGTACCACATCTATACACCTAGTCTTCTTAACGTTCTCCTTTCTGCTTGAACATCTCCTATTTATTCCTGAAGACACTCCAAATCAATATACAAATTATTTTTTCCCTCTTACTTTCCCTCAATTATCTTGTGTTTTATTCGCCTTTATCCTCATGGGGGGAAAAAAACAACTTGAGGGTATTGAGAATGTTTTCAATACTGAGCCATATTCCCAAGGAGAGACATAAACTCTAACAGTAATAAGAAGCAAACAACATGATTCATCATTGGTCTTGCAACCCAGAAAATGAGTTCCGTTTTCCAAATTTGCTTTCACAGTGAGCTTTGAAGACAAACACATTATTTCTTGACTTGAGTCCCCTTGCTCTCAAGAGAAAGTGCCAGGCAAGCGCCCTTTTACAAGAATTGTACTTCCAGTAGACTGTCATGTGAGCTATTAAGCAACATGGCCGTGATGACAGAAAAGTCTGTCTTACCTCTTCAGAGGCAAATTACACACCCTATGTGAAACCCACCTGAGGCCACACTGCAGAGACCCAAATGTACAGATGAGAGGATCAGAGTGTGGAACCTCCTTTCTCATAAGACTGCAGCATAAGAAGGGCACAGTGCCAAACATACCTCATACGCAGAATGCCAAACGTATGACAGGATCACAATCCAAAATCGACTTCCACAAAGCCAGACCACAGGGAGCACTACACACGAATGAGGATAATATCCAAAATCAACTTCCAATTAATTAGACTCCAAAGACCAGCACACACCGATGAGAGAATCAGAGATGGAAAACCACCTCCAGAACTGGGCCACAGAGACTACCAGTCATAAAAAGAGAACTGCACAGAACCAGACTGCAGAGGGCACCACATACGTGGATGACAGGATCTGGGCCCCAAATCTACGTTCAGTAACTGGGCTGCAGATCCAGAACCAGGCCGCAGAGGGCACCACACAAACTAGTAAGAGTACCTGAGTCCCAGGTCTACTTCCGCATAATGGGTGGTAACAGGCAACAGGGAAAAACACCGAAACCCCGACTTCATGTCCTCCACTTGCCACGACCGTTTTGCATTTGTTTCCCATGCCAGCATAAGCTCTTTATTCAGAGGCTGTCGTGTTCTCTCTGATGTTCAGTTACTAATGATCCTACTTAGTGTGGATGAGTAAACCAATGTTTCCTTGGAGCTCATGCTTCAGAAACAGGCAACAAACAAAAGGTAACATATAATTCATTTATCAATAAATGACAAGCAAAACAGAGCCAGAAAGAGGATACTGTGAATTTTTATCATTTACCATTACTTTTCAGATGAGAAAATGAAGGCACACTAATATTTCTAATATCATACAAATACTTTTCAGAACCATAATTCGCACCTGTATGTTCTGGCTTCAGTGTTTTTCTCACCCCATCTATCAGTTTTTAGAAATGCAGGCTGGGTGTGGTGGTTCACGCCTGTAATCCTATCACTTTGGGAGGCCAAGGTGGCTCTCCTGGGCTCAGGGGTTCAAGACCAGCCTGGGCAACACAGACCTCGTCTCTACAAAAAAAAAAAAAAAAAAAAAATTTGTAATTAGCCAAGTACATTCTCTTCGCCTAAAATAAAAAAAGTAGTCCCAGCTACTCAGGTGGCTGAGGTGGGAAGATCACTTGATCCTAGGAGGTCAAGGCTGCAGTGAGCTATGACTGCACCACTGCACTCCAGCCTGGGCAAGAGTGAGAATCTGTCTCAAAAAAAATAAATAAATAAAAATGCAATGTTTATCCACACAGTCTGGGTAAGGAAAGACACCATCCACCACCTTTGATTTATTCTGGGATGCACCTTCACTGTCTATTCTAGCCAACAATAGGCAGACTCTGTCATCCAGTGTAAGTGACTTCACTCCTCGGTCAAAAACTGGAATTAGGGCGGGTGCGGAGGCTCACATCTGTGATCCCAGCACTTTGGGAGGCCGAGGCAGATGGATCACCTGAGGTTGGAAGTTCGAGACCAGCCTGACCAACATGGAGAAACCCTGTCTCTACTAAAAATACAAAACTAGCCAGGCGTGGTGGCGCATGCCTGTAATTCCAGCACTTTGGGAGGCCAAGGTGGGCATCACAAGATCTGGAGATTGAGACCATCCTGGCTAACACAGTGAAACCCCATCTCTACTACAAATACAAAAAATTAGCCGGGCGTGGTGGCGTGTGCCTGAAGTCCCAGCTACTTGGGAGGATGAGGCAGGAGAATGGCGTGAACCCGGGAGGCGGAGCTTGCAGTGAGCCAAGGTCACGCCACTGCACTCCAGCCTGGGCGACAGAGCGAGACTCTGTCTCAAAAAAACAAACACACAAACAAAAATTTGGAATTAAAAGTCTTATATGTAAAGGATCACTCAAGTTGCTATTGAAAATATTGAAGGGAATATTCCCTGCTAAGCGCCACTGACCCATAGAAAGACAATCAGTGAGAAATGGGCAATCCTTTCTCTCATCCTGTGTCTTCACTTTCTTGGAATCTTGATTTTTGTATTTGAAAGTATTTTGGACAAATAATGTCTTAGATGAATGCTACTACAATAGTAATCTAAGCAGAAATCTTATAGTCATCCTTACGAGTAACCATTTTTTTATTTATATAAATCTGTGAGGTACAAGTATAGTTTTGGATACCCTATTCAGCATGCACACACTAACGACAGCTGATGATCTTAAAAAAAAAAGGTCCGTGCATAATTGGATATATGCATACAACGTGTGCCAGTCAAGTCAGGGCTTTTAGAGTATCGTCACCCAAATAACATACATTGTACCCCTTAAGTTCTCATCACCCACCTACCTCCTGCCCTCTCACCCTTCCAAGTCTCCAATGTCTGTCATTCCACTCTACATCCATGTGCACACATTTTTTAGCTACCACTTGTGAGTAAGAACACATGATATTTGTCTTTTGGGGTCTGACATGTTTAAGATACTGGCCTCTAATCTATCCATGTTGTCACTAAAGACATTATTTTATTCTTTGTTATGACTGGATAGTATTCCACTGTGTGTGTGTGTGTATATATATATATATATACCACATTTTCTTTATCCAGTCATCCACTGATGGACACTCAGGCTAGTTTCTATATCCTTGCTATTGTGAATAGTACTGTGATAAACATATGAGTGCATGTATCTTTTTGATATGTTGATTTCTTTTCCTTTAGGTAGATACACAGTAGGAAGATTGCTGGACCAAATGGTAGTTCTATCTTTAATTCTTTGAGAAATCTCCAGTTTTCCATAAAGGTTGTACCAATTTACATTCCCACAGCGTATAAGAGTTTCCTTTTCTCTGCATCCTCGCCAACATCTGTTTTTGGACTTTTTAAATAACAGCCATTCTGATTAGGGTAGGATGAGATATGTTGTTGTGGTTTTAATTTGCCTTTCTCTGATGATTAGTGATGTTGAGCATTTTTACATATACCTGTTGGCCATATGTATGTCTTCTTTTGAAAAATGTCTATTCATGTCCTTTGCCCACTTTTTCATAAGATTATCATGAAAATTATGCATGGACTTTTTTTTTTTTTAGCTCATCAGCTATTATTAGTATTAGTGTATTTTATGTGTGGCCCAAGACAATTCTTCCTCTGTGGTCCACAGAAGCCAAAACAGTTGAACACGGTAGCGTGAGTGTTTCACACACCTAGAAACGTGCATCACCGGCACCCTTTTGTCCGACAATTTCTGGACAATTCATACAAATGATGTGACTTACAATGAACCCCCGATTTTCTTCCAGGGTTCTGTAGCCTCCTGTGTGTCTATGGGATCAATCCCCCAAACCACACACAGGACTCAGGCTCAGGCAAGCATCCTGATAGACAACACCTCACACGTCATCGCAGCTCACTGCGGAGGAGTCAGGAGCATCCCGCATGACTGACCTAGGAGAGGAAGTCACAACTCACACAGGCTTCCTGCAGCCTTTGCCTTGTGTCTTTTCCTCTTGGGGGACACTGTAGCCATGAGTAGATGACTTCTGAGGCCTGTGAGTTCTTTCTGAAACTCACTACACCTGAGGGTGGTCTTGGGGATGATCTTTCTCTCTCTTTCTCACATACACACACACATGTGCACACACACATTTACATCTCTATTGATTCTTCCTTTCCTTATTTGTAAGAAACCTGCTGCCATTATCCTTAATATACTTACGTGCTGATCAGTCCCCTGAATGTAACCACCAACCTCCCATCACCACCACCACCCTCTTCCCCACACAGGTGCCCTCCCCCATGTCCAGGCCCGATGCCCCTTCACAGCTACCTCCCAACCTCCCAGCCCCACTCGCACTGACAGGGGCCATTCTCACCTTCCCCAGGGGAACCTTCCTCACCACCCTGCTTGGCTCCACAGCCGACTGCAAGCACCACCTGTCAGCCCTTCCCCTGCCAGTTGGAGCCCTCTTCACTCTGCCTCAATTTAGGGCTGAGAGGGAAGGCAGAGGATGAGAGGAGAAAGAGGAAGGCTCCTGAAGCTTCTGCACCTGTACTGCTGCACTGTCTTACCACATTTATTTACCAGAATTATTTCAAGAACCTTTCAACTTACCAGACTCTGATCCCAGATCCTGAACTTAACCCTAAAGTCCAATTCTGTGCCCCTAAACTCTTCAATGCTCCTCAAACAGCTGTGCCTCTCATACGTCTACATCTCAAAGGTATCTTGTGCTGTTGCTCGACCTGAAAGGGACGGCTCTGCACTTCCCTCACAGCTTCCCTTCACACTTGGGGTCAGCTGTGCTGCCTCCCTCTGTGAAGCCTTCTCTGCTCCTCCCGGAACATCTGCCTTCCCCTTGCTCCTGTGTGTTGATGGAGCACAGGGTCTTGGCTTTAGAGCTGGGAGCTCTTTGAGGGTAACTCCATTTCATTCATGTTTTATCCCCAGCATTGGGCAGGATCTGATGGACACACGGAGACTAAGCCACTGATGGTATCACGAAAGAGGAAGGAGAATGATGGCTCACCATCCCATCTCTGCAGGCATAATGGCGGTTACTGGTCAGCCATGGGACCGAGGTAATCAGAGAGCTCTATTCAAACTTGCTATGTGTGGTGTTGACTTTTTTCTTCAACAATTATTAAATATGATTCCACACACAGGCAAAATGCTTGCTTGCTGTCTCCTGGCCCCTTGCCTGCCCCAATGCAGTCTCCTCACCTCAGGGTGCTGGGGCCAGGGCAGCATCACTTCCGTGAACCACTCCTGTGGAGTACACACCCCACTTTCTGCTTAGCAAATGCAAGCAGTAGGGAAGAAAAAGCAAACTTCAAGAACATCGGTATGAGGCCAGGGCGGAGGAGTTGTCCCTGCCCTGCACACTTTTTGTTAATTCCTTGCACTTATGTTTCAAAAGTAACAAAAACATTAATTGCCTAGAACTTTGCTGTTGGAGTGATCAACAACCAATCTGATGACCCACTTTTTTGCTGCTTGAACTTCAAGCTTTGATACTTGCACAATCTGGCACCACCTAATTTCAACAATGACAGCAACAGCTTTACATACAATAAATTAATGGATAAATGACGTTAATCACTTTTTCCAATTGGTAGCACTGTTAAATGGGACACTACTTTTTTTTTTTTTTTTTTTTTTTTTTTTTTTTTGAGACGGAGTCTGGCTCTGTCGCCCGGGCTGGAGTGCAGTGGCCGGATCTCAGCTCACTGCAAGCTCCGCCTCCCGGGTTCCCGCCATTCTCCTGCCTTAGCCTCCCGAGTAGCTGGAACTACAGGCGCCGCCACCTCGCCCGGCTAATTTTTTGTATTTTTTAGTAGAGACGGGGTTTCACCGTGTTAGCCAGGATGGTCTCGATCTCCTGACCTCGTGATCCGCCCGCCTCGGCCTCCCAAAGTGCTGGGGTTACAGGCTTGAGCCACTGTGCCCGGCCGAAATGGGACACTACTTATATTTTTAGAGGACTAAACGCACATTCAGTTTAGAAAATTTTTAAAATATAAAAAAAAACAACGAAATCACTCCTAGTCTCACCACCCCCATAAATACTTAATAGTTGGGTCCTCCTGGTACCCCATGCATTCCAAATATTAATTAAAAGCAAATCAGTACTCACTTCTGGATGTAAGCATTCTAGAAATATATTTTGGGCTCTTAGTTGACCTGTTTACCAAGATTGCTGGGCACAATCATTCTTTTGCGCACACACAGTCCTGTTTACGTATGATTTGAAAACGCCGTATGACCAGAATATGTGGAACAATAAATCACTTTGGAGGTCTGTGTTTGAATGGACCTTAAAAGAATGCACGGTTTGATACCGTCTGCTGACCACACCCAGGGAGCATTAATTTCTCACCATGAATGAGGCTAGTTCTTAGCTGAAAACAGAAATGACTAGAGTGTTCCAATGGAAGGGAGGGGGCTGTAAGGTCTGAGTGACAAGCAAGAGTGGATATGAAATTTAATATCCAAAAGAAAACCACAGAATAAAAAGTCCCAAACACAAGGCAACAAGCCTTTCCAGGTAAGATGGGAGCTGTGCTGATGGGACCTCAGAAGGGATTAGAGAACACACTGACACTGCGCCTGGAGACAAACGGAGCCGGTGGAGCGGGAGCACAAGTCTCAGCCCCCACCTGGCGCCTCAGGAGAGGCACAGCAGCCATCACGGGGTCCCGGCACCCCTGAGCTAGGAGGGGCTGTCTCCTCCTGTCCTCTGTCCTGGGGGCCCAGAGGCCTTTGAGCTGGGGGACGGAGAGGTTCGCGCTGCCATGGCTTGGATGGGCTTAGAGACGGAAACTTTGGAGTGCGTCTGAAATAACGTACCTGTGAACGCAGGCGTAGCTGAGGGCCGCGTGCTCCAGGACCTCTGGCGTCCTCCTCCCCGAAATTCAGTCCCCACCCTTTCTGACCTTTCAGCAGCAGTTCCTCATTCCGGGGCCACCGTGCGGCTCTGCAATCACACCTGCAGCAGCTTTCAAACTGGAGCTTGTAATTCATTTGGGCTTCAAGACTGCATCCACTTTGAAATGATCTCATTTTTTAACTCTCCTTACCTTTGACTTTAATTTTCTACCCTTCCCAGATTGAAGAACATTGTTGGAGAATGTGAAAGTCAAATACGAGTTGAATCACTGCCTGGTTTCTGTCACCTGTGGAAATCACAGCCACGTTTCACCCCCGGGGTGAGGGCAGCGCCAGCGCAGCTCAGCTTCTCCCATCTGGGATCGCTGGGGAGTCCTGTGGGGAGCACCGATTCTCCTCAGAA
The DNA here is from genome assembly GCF_002776525.5 of Piliocolobus tephrosceles. Taxonomy (NCBI): domain Eukaryota; kingdom Metazoa; phylum Chordata; class Mammalia; order Primates; family Cercopithecidae; genus Piliocolobus; species Piliocolobus tephrosceles. The sequence goes on from NC_045451.1 coordinate 131,083, forward strand.
GCATCCCCTTTCCTTTCTCAGGAGAGTTGTTACCACACGGTTAAACGTTTTATAGCATTTTCGTCTCCGTCCTGAGGTAGCAGATGCTAGGAACGGAGTCCAGATCCCCAGCCGAATCTGCCTCTCCCAGCAATGGCCCCGCGTCCTAAGCCCGTTTGAGGCCACAGGTGCTTACCCTGAGGAGATGCAGCCTCATCTGCCTCTGGGACAGGACTCAGAATGATGCAAGGCAGCTGAGCCTCCAAACGGGGGCGTAGCCTCGGAGGGGTCATGGCTTTGCCCAGAAAGGTTTCTTCCCCGCTGCTTCTGGGCGGCAGCTTCTAGTCCCACCGAAGCTCAGGAGCAACCAGTGACCCCAAAGGCAGAGCGCCCAGGGCAGCAGCTGGGGGCGGGACACGGCCGCACTCACGTTTACAGCCACTATGACATGCAAATTGACTGACAGATTATGCAGCGATTTCTAGACTAAGGGTGTTGCCATGGAAAGGGGGCGGCGACTTCTGGGTGTTGCCATGGCAACGGTAAACTGACAGGGCAAGGGCGGGCGGGTCTTACGGAAAGCTGCTCCCCCTCCCACCTCTACCTCAATAGCGGAATCAAAAGACGAGCGCCCCGTCCAGTGCCAAACGTGCAGAATACACCATCTTAGAAACAATCCTCTTGAACACACATTTCTCCCTGAAACTCGCCTTGCTGAAAGCAGCCTCACCCGCCGTCCGGCCACAGCGCAGTCCGGCCGCTCTGCTCCCTCCGCCGCCTCGTACCAGGAAGGCGGAGAGATGGGTTCGGAGGCGGCGGCCCCTGCCCAGGCCGGACGTCCGGGGGCCCGGGCCGGGCTGCGGCTCGGCCGTGAGCTCGGGGGTGGCCAGGCCGCGTGGCTGCTGGCTGCGCTGCCATTAGCTGCCATTGTAGACGTTTCCAACACGCTTTAAGACGCACGCACACAGGCACCGCAGCGCGGGAATCCACGCTTCCTGTCGGGCTTCACGAATGACACGAACGAAACACAAACCCACCGGGTTTATCGAATTGAATTGATGGTTACTGCTACTTCGCAGCTTACACCAACTAGCATTCCACAGGCGAACACTCAGCTTCCTACTGAAATTACCAAGTTGGCCGGGCACAGCGCCTCACGCGTGCAGTCCCAGCACTTCGAAAGGCCGAGGCGGGAGGAGCGCCTGAGCCCAGGCGGAGGCTGCACTGAGCCGAGATCGCACACACCACTGCACTGCAGCCTGCGCGACAGAGCAACACCCTGTCTCAAAAAACAAATGTAATGAAATTACCAATAACCAATGCTATTCTTTGCAGAGTTCTTAAAAACTGTTAAAGATTGTATTCACAAATGCACAAACAATCCTATTTATTACAAATCAAAGCTTTACACAGGAGTCTTGAAGACTTTCTAACTAGAATTAGAATTGATAAGTTTTGGGGGATGTTAGATAAGGTATGTTTGGTTTATATCTCTAATACTGCTGTAATTTAAACACTAAGATGTAGCAATGAAGTTGCCAAGATGCTTGGATTTTTAATTAGGTCTATTCCAATATCCAGATGCCAACTGAATTCACAGCAGAAAAAAAGTTATTTGATTTACTATGTTTTCATTTTGGGTTATGATTTTGCCCATTAGCACCTGGCAAGTAAATATTAGAATTTAAATCTCTAGGGCAGTTCATGCTTTTGGCCAATAGCAATGTAACACCAACTCACATAGGGGCTGTAGCGAAAATGGACAAAATCAACAGAAAGGGCTTGGAAGCAATCTAAACAGACTCAAGCCAGCCATACCCCCAGGAGCCCACAGTGATGACAGATGAATCCACCTCAACTCTTCTGGTCCAGCATTAATGACTGGTTTCAACAAATTTTAGAAACCTATATATATGAAAGTAGTAATGAAGATCACATTTTACCTAAAATGATGTAGATTCAGAGTAACATGCTTTAATCTCACCCTTTATTCTTAGGTTTAGATTTGTGGTACTCCTCCTAAGGCTACTGAAACAAAGCAGACACACAGGGGCCAACTTGGAAAGACTCAAATGAACTCAATACAAATAAAATCATGAGGGACATAACCAGCTCAGCACTTACTTCAGTGTGTTCAACAGTTGAAGCACCTCATCGTGTAATTTTATTGGGCTCCAAGTTGCCCTTTATATTTCATTGGCATCTTTCTACTACTGGAAATATTATCTAAAGTCAATACAAACTTTAATAGGAGATAAATGCATGTGGTAAGATAACCAGGGAAATTTGGTCCAAGATACTTTACTGCTTTAGGAAAAAAGGTCTGCCGTATTAGCCCTATGGTAAAATATTTATACTATTGCTGATAGAGTATGTACACTCTATAACCTTAAATTATATGCGCAAACGTTTTAACAGTGAGAAAACAGAAGCATGTAACACTGCCAAATGTAGGTGGCAGCTTAACCTTTAAGTTAATGGATGGTAGATTTTAAATAAAAGCAATCATTCTGGCACGATCTTCCTGGTGGTCCCTTCTGCACATCACTTCTCCCGAGGGCTACCACAGGCAGAAAGACCTTGTCACAGAGATGTAAAGAGAGCAAACTTATCAAGACAATTACGCTAATCTCCAAAGTCTGAGTTCATATGATCTGGACTTTAAATTAGAAAGCAAAAAGACATCTAGTCTCGCTCAGGAATATGCTGTTTTCTGAATTCTGAATCTGCCTGCCAGTCTTTGCCTGCAGCCACGATGCCAAGGAGAGCAGGGTGTGGCATCAATGAATCTGCAGATCACTGCAGGTAAGCAGCTTAATAATTAACTGTTCAGGAAATGGCAAAGATCCAGTCTCCACTTCTAGCACATGGAAAATAAACATGATTATACTGAAAACATCTTCCTACTGCTCCCACCCCCACCTTTTTGTAAACGGAGAGGCAGACACAAGCAAGCAAGAACTTGGCATGGGTTCTCAGATGCAGAAGAAGCTTATGTAGTCACAGTCAGAACTTCTTTAGTGTTGAGAAATAATCAAGATTGAGGATATTGTTACATTATACCAAGTCCTTCAAACATTATGGATAAGTATTTTGCCCCTGAAAACTAGAAGTTTCATTTAGACAAAACCATGTGCATTCTAAAAATGTTTTTAAGGATTTCTAAGTAGGACTCACATAGATAAGCACTGACAGACACCGTGATGGCCCTAGACAGTCTAACCTTATTACTCAACAGTTCATACTGTTCAGTTCATACTGTTTAGTTCATACTGTTCAGTTCATACTGTTTAGTTCTTTTTTTTTTTTTTTTGAGGCGGAGTCTTGCTCTGTCGGCCGGACTGGAGTGCAGTGGCCGGATCTCAGCTCACTGCAAGCTCCGCCTCCCGGGTTCCCGCCATTCTCCTGCCTCAGCCTCCCGAGTAGCTGAGACTACAGGCGCCCGCCACCTCGCCCGGCTAGTTTTTGTATTTTTAGTAGAAACGGGGTTTCACCGTTTAGCCAGGATGGTCTCGATCTCCTGACCTCGTGATACGCCATCTCGGCCTCCCAAAGTGCTGGGATTACAGGCTTGAGCCACCGCACCCGGCCCATACTGTTTAGTTCATACTGTTTAGTTCATACCGTTTAGTTCATACTGTTCAGTTCATACTGTTTAGTAATAAAGTTCATACTGAACTTTTTCATAAGATACTGAACTGAAACCATGTTTAGCATTTTAGTAGTAACACATCTATTTTTAGTATCTCAACTTTTACCCTAATTTATCAAACCAGTTAAACATGGCATATTATATCAAAGCAAAAAAAAAAAAAAAACCGATGCTATAAATAGCTAGGAAATGGCAAGAAAATGTACAGCACTGTGTGTTGATATATATGTATTCTGCTCACTTCTCAATCAGGAGCTTATTAGACGAAGATGATCACTACTACCACCTATGAATAAAAAATGAAGTCAGAAGTGAAGTCGTTTGAGACCAGGAAATGGGGATATAGAGAACCACTGTAAATGCAATGCGCAGTTCTGGGATGAGGTTATCAATTTTCTAACAACATGTGAGACATAACCAGAAGAGTGCCAGCCTTAGAACCAACACAATTAGACACCCAAGCTGCTTCATCCCAAAGGGGTCGTGGGGCTGGAATAGGAGCAGGGGACAGAGCAGGGCTGAATTTGGGATTCCCAAGCGCATTCCAAAAACCCTTGCCCTCCCCTTCAATTCTGTCCTCTCCTTTCATGTAGTCTTATTGATCTATTTAATCATTTGAAAGCACATACAAAACCTAGAAAAATGTTTGAATAGCCAAAAATGACCTTCCCTAAACAATCCCTAATCTCTTTAAAATGACCTCTTATAAATCCCAGTTACTTCCTGAGGTTGTTTTCCACAATACAGTAACAAACGGTGGATGAATCTCCCATCCTTTTTAGAACCAAAGATCACTTTCCTTACTGTAATGAGACCTCCAATCTGGGCCTACACAGGGACTCTTTCAAGCATTTGTAGCTTATGAGAGTCCAAATTTGGGATCCTAAATATATATATGTGATGTTTGGAGTGTGAATTGTTTTTATTTTCAATAAACTGTCTTGTGTGGTTTTTCCATACATTGTCTTCCCATTCTAAACAAGCTGCTTGGTAGGAGGCCAGGAAGTGCAACGAATGAATGTATCTGTGACTCTCACAGGATGTTTTTATGAATTTTATGACTCTTTCAAGATATACATACATCTAACACAGAAAGATGACCGTCAGAAAAACCACTGAACCACTAAAGCCTTATGATTCATTGCTAATGTTCGATTTTTCTAGTGTACTTTTAGGTGAATGGCAAATTATTTAACATTAAACTTTCCATATCATGGGTTCAAAACTGTAGGAAACTACACAATCTCTGGAAAAATAAATACATGGATTCATTGCAATTAATTCTGAATTTGTATTTGAAAGTATGACCTCACAATCTTAGTTTGCACACAGCAAACATGTCTACATGGCTGCCAAAGTTTAGTTTATACTTTAAATATCTTCCACAGGCTCTGGCATTTAATCTGCTTTATAAGGTGGCCCTCCTGGACAGCAGTCCCCATATAAGCATAGGTCTTTGAGGTTGGTAGTGTAAGTACATTCTTATTTTAACTCTCTATTATGAAAAAGTCTGATAATATTCTAGACTTTAACATTTTTCCAACCTTCTAGGTCACATATTTACACTTTTCACCCAAGGGAGTTCATGGATCATAAATTAAGAAAACTCCTAAGTTTAGGATCTGAAGAAAGTGAAGTGCTGGGTACCGTTCTAAGTAGTCTATTCTTAGGCACATTCACAAAACATGAAAATAGCTTCCCTACATAACCTCTAATATTGCTAAAATGATATTTAAACTTGTAGTTAATATTAAAGACTTAGTAATTAGGACAAAGGATCAAAAATCAGAATTCTAAAGCTGTGATGTAGTATCTGCACAACAGAAAGTCGAAATTGCAGAAGCCTAAATTAGCAGGTGTGCTACAAAGTAAACCCTTATAATCAGAAACATTTAACATTTACTTTCACCACCTATGGAAAGAAATTAGCTTGAAGAAATTGGACACATAATTACCGTAAGAGAAATTTCTAGCAGTACTTTATAGATGGCAATTTTGTTCCTTAGTTCATGAAAATTCAGCAGAGAATCTAAACAGCAAAACTGTATGCATTTTTTATTGCTTTCACTAACTCACGACTATCATTCTTTGTCACTAATAGATTGTCACTATCAAATTTAACATGCAAAATGTTTAGAACGGCACCTGGCACACAGGAACTGCTCTGGTAACCATCTCTCTTATTGTTATTGTTGACAGCACCGCCAGAAAAAGGACGTCTAGGATCAGGATGCCCTATTCACCCTGATACCCAAAGGGCAATACACAGGCCTAACAATAATATTGCACCACTGGTAAGCAACACGTCTTCCTGGGCAAACTGAAATTGAGTGGAGTGATAAGCTGGTCCCTCTGCCTAAGAGGTTCCTTTTTAGCACTGAAGTCCAGAGAAATCACGCAAGTTGTTAGCAAACTGGGACAGCTGGCCAACTCTGCCTCTGAGCTCCAGTTTCTTCCTCTGTAAAATACAGACAACTTAATACCTACAGGGTTACTGTGAGATTTAAATGGGATAATACATGCTAGAAGCCACTCAGCTATCACTCTGGCACTGTCCACCGTCACAGGCCTCCACCTCAGGCAAATCATCTACTTCCATGCCTCAATTTCCTCAGGTGTGAGAGGGGTGACTACCACCCACTCTGCGGGACGAAATGTGAGAACACATGCCGACGGCCATGCCACAGGCACAGCAGGCAGCAAGGATGACTGTCATCAAGTATGCAGCCCCCTTCCTAGCAATATCAAGCAGTTAGTGCATGTGTGCTATTTTCTAAAAAGACCTTGAAAACTAGGACAGTTCTGGGGCTGTTTTCTTAATTAGTGTTTCATTAACTGCTGCTTTCTTTAATGAATCTAAGAAACTGCACACAACAGTCATCAGACTAAAATAGCTGCTAAAAAAGGGTAACAGAGGGCCGGGCACGGTGGCTCAAGCCTGTAATCCCAGCACTTTGGGAGGCCGAGACGGGCAGATCACGAGGTCAGGAGATCAAGACCATCCTGGCTAACACGGTGAAACCCCGTCTCTACTAAAAAAAAAAAAATACAAAAAACTAGCCGGGCGCGGTGGCGGGCGCCTGTAGTCCCAGCTACCCGGAGGCTGAGGCAGGAGAATGGCGTAAACCCAGGAGGTGGAGTTGCAGTGAGCTGAGATCCGGCCACTGCACTCCAGCCTGGGCGACCGAGCGAGACTCTGTCTCAAGAAAAAAAAAGGGTAACAGAGGCCCAGCCTGGTGGCTTATGCCTGTAATCCCAGCACTTTGGGAGGCTGCGAGGTGGCAGCATGGCTTGAGGCCAAGAGTTCAAGTCCAGCCAGGGCGACACAGCAAAGCTCCATCACTACAAAAACTGTTTAAAATAATCTGGGTATGGTGGGTAGGCACCTCAGCTACTTAGGAAGCTGAGGCAAGTGGACAGCTTGAGCCCAGGAGTTCGAGACTGCAGGGAGCTCTGATCACACCACTGTATCCCAGCACAGGCACCAGTGCAAGATTCTGTCTACAATAAAAAATTTTAGGCCAGGCGTGGTGGCTCACGCCTATAATCTCCACACTTTGGGAGGCTTGGGAGGCCTAGGCAGGCATATCATGAGGTCAGGAGTTAATGACCAGCCTGGCCAACATGGTGAAACCCTGTCTCTACAAAAATACAAAAATTAGCCGGGCGTGGTGGCATGCGCCTATAATCCCAGCTACTCGGGAGGCTGAGGGGGAAGAATCGCTTGAACCCAGGAGGCAGAGGCTGCAGTGAGCCGAGATCGTGCCACTGCACTCCAGCCTGGGCAAAAGAGCGAGACTCTGTCTCAAAAAAAAAAAAAAAAAAAAAAAAGGTATGAAAAGAGCAACAAAATTCAAAGAAGTTAAAATAGTATGCTATATTTAAATGTGTTTTACCTGAATAGATTTCAAGTGTGTAGTATTTTTAAAGCTGCTGCTACATAGGTAGATTAAATATTTTAAAGTACACAACTTTTTGTATTGAAAAAACTCCTTCCTTCTAAATTTAGTAAGTTTAAACTTTGTTCACAACTATTAATCTGTTATTTTTCATTTTTAAATAAATTTCTTACATTTGCAAGAACTCCCAGATATGCTTTTTGAAGGTCAGCTTCTATCAAATTTTAATCTCTAATCCTAAAAAATTAGTAACCAGCAACTAGCATTAACATTAAAGACTCAGCATGAACAGTTCTACCACAGCTAACTGCACCAAGAAATCAGAGCTCTTTTACCAGGATTCTGACAAGGAGATTCTGCTCTGCCAGGGACCACCTGGCAATGAGTTTTGGTGGCCACAATGGGGAGAGAGTAGGGACATGCATGCTACTAGTGTCTAATGACACTGCTCAATACCCTACAGTGACATTATAGTCACCCACCACAAAGAATTACCTGACCCAAAATGTCAGCAGTGCTGAGGCTGGGAAACCCTAACGTACAGGACAAAAGAAAGGTGAGGATTAAACCACGGCAGACAGCAGCTGCCTCCTCATCAGCACCTCCTCCACACTGACCCTGAACGACAGTCCCAGGGAAGGAAACTTCACAGCACCGACACCCCAGTTACCTTCTTTGGCACTTTCCGGGCTACCAGTATAGAATCATCAGGAATCTCTAGTCACACCTATTTTGTGACCTCAGTAATGAGGCCTTTTGGGTTATGTTCTTATTTTCACACAAATGACAAGTAAGGTTTTTCAGAAAATAACTGTGGTATCTATTCCCATACTGAGGTTATTCCTATGATTCGCAATAATGTTTTAACTTTTAAAAGAATTAAACAGTTCTATTTACAGTGGTGTAACAAATTTTAATTCAAAATAGACACTCTGAAAACAACAGGTAAAAAAAAAAATAAAGTTTAACAAGCTCTCTTTGAATTTACAACAGAGTACACCAACAATCACAAACCAGTTTCACAACTGCCTCAAATATGCACATTATAGCAATTACATGCAAGTATTATATTTTTTAAAATCCACATGGTAAGTAACATTATATCTCTTAGAGGCTGTCACATCCTCCAAATATTTCTACCTGAAGATAGAGTGAACAGGCTCCTCTGCCGTGTACCACCAGAAATACGACTTCCCATCTCAACTGGCTGCTCTCCATGACTAGTTCTGGTGCTTTAAGTTTTTTTTTTAATATCATGTGGGGAAAAAAACGAGGTTTAACACCCAGTGACAACAATGGAGATTCTTTAACAATATGCCATCCCATCCACCCGGAAACAGCTTCCAGCCGAAACCAGCTAGAGAAAAGCCCATTTCCCCACTAAACATGACCTTCAGAAAATGTGGTCAAAGACTTACTGTACCAACCATGGAAACTTAAATCTCAGTCTGCAAACTTCACCGTGTCCCCTGAAAACCTGTGCTGAAATTTAAGTTAGTATCCACACTCAGGGGCAGTAATTTTATTCCTGAGTATCATAGTCCTTCCCTTTCACTAGTTTATGAGTAGTTAGGTTAGGAGAAGAGTTTTGGGGTGCATTTTTTCAATGTTTATTCTAAAGGCACTAAAAATTTATTGTTTTACCTCTGAATGGAGAAATGACTTAGCATATCAAAAGAAAGGGAAAATCTACACTGAAAAATATTTCTGCATCTACAGAATAAATTTATTTGTAAAATAACTCTTGATTTATGAGCTACATACCAGCATACCAGATGTCAGATTCAGTCTACTTTTAACAAATAAAAATATTTGATTTTCTATGAGTTATGGGTAAAAAAACAACAACAACAACAACAACAACAAAAAAAAAACAGCCATTAGGACAAACCTAAAAAAATGCAGATCAAAATTATAATCTATAAGCAAAGATCTAAGATCTTACAAACAAATCAGCGTAAGTTAATGCACTGCATCCTCAAGGAGCCTTATACATACATCACAGGGATTTGTACCCACATCGCTGAACACTCACTGTACCATCCGCTGCTGCAGGGAAAGCTGAAGGAAATCGATGCTTCCTCTCGCAGTTAAATCAAGTATTCTGAAAAAGGCTGAAATGTCCTTAAACGAAAAAGCAAATTATTTATAGATTTCAGTTTCTTATCATACGATACTGACACTACTGGGAAAACAAGGCGTGCATGAAATATCAAAAGATTTCATTTACATGACAGAAAAAAACCTGAAAACGATTGTTACAAATCAAACTGCAGGAAACAATAGATGTGAAATAACTACTGGCTTCCTGGTAACAGGGGTCTCTCCAGCACCTGAAGTAACTCTGCAGAGCAGCACAGCGACCACTGAGGTGGATTCACCAATACAGTGAGGAAAACACTGTGAAATTTCAACCGAAAAAATCTATCTACTACTTTAGAGTTACTTTTTTTTTTTTACAAGTTTTATGGTTCATATTCAAAGTTCAATCTATGTTTCACATTTTTAAGTTCAGACATATCAAAGCCTAAAAGTACAGAAGGCTTGTGATTTTTTATTGCTTTCATGCAAATATACCTTCGTTTTCCAAAAAATGAAGCCACATCAATTTTCCACACCCAAAAGAGTGAGGATAACAATTCTATTTCCTTTTTACTAGGATATGGTTTCTTATGGAAATAATCTTTAAGAAATTGCTTCTTTTCTTCGTAAGAGCGGCCTTCGTATTTTTTAGGATCTAATGCTAAAATCTGAAGAGCCTCATCCTTGACAATAGGTCCCTCTGTTCTGCTTTCATTCCTTTGTCTTTTAAAAGGCACAACACTTGTAACCTTTTCCGGACCTGGGGCTGCATCGGCACTCAGGATGGGAGGCTGCTCCTCCCCACGCCGCTGGTCTTCGGCCCCTAAGTGGCCATCAGGCAGCTTTCTCTTAACAGAAAAACCGGAATCATGGATCACTTCACCGTTGACTAAAAGCAGTTCACTGTTCTGAATAAAATCCGGCTGGACTTGTAGGTCTGAGCCGCTGTCCTTCGGAGCACTCCTGCAGCGCACCAAATGGACAGCGATGGCAGCCAAGGTCATGTTTCCAGTGTAGACCCCACAGCAGTGGATGCACTTGAAGGCGGGAGACTTCAGGACCGTGTGGACTGTGGGCATGATGTGGTGCCTCTCCTTCAAATGCAGCTCGTAGGCCTCCGTTGTCACAAAGGGGCCAAAGCAAAAGGGGCAGGTGGACACTCGCTTGCCAGTGCTCCCGGGGGTGCCCTCAGCCTGAGGCCTCACCTTCACATACACGGGCACCAGTGACTTGGAGTGTATCCCAGCCAGGATTGCCAAGTAGACTTCCCGCTCCCCAAGCTTCTCCTTTGGCAATATGGTAATGAAATCAAGGTGGGGAAAGAGCAGGTTGCCATTGGCATCGACATCTAATTGAAAACCTCTGTTGCTATAATCCATAGGCAACTTCTTCTTCCCCAGGTGCCTGTTCCTGCTGTGCTCTGAAAGACCTTTGATATCATGGAAGGTGCATGGACAGAACAAGCACCCCAAGCCATGCATCAGCAAGTGGTGTATAAGCTCCTCCTCAGAGACCAAGCATTTACAAGACAGACATCGCACCGTTTTCTCTCTCATCCACTTTAAAAATGGTGCGCACGCTGCCAGTTTTTCAGGCTCAAGTTTCTCGCCAGACTTGGACTCGCTGTGCTTATGCGCTACCTCCATGTGGACCTGGTAGACGTTGGACGGAAAGAGCTCATTGCAGACGGGGCAGGTCTTCCACTGCTTGGCCTGTTTGAGCACCTGGTTTGTGTCTGCTGCAGAGGAGGAGGCCTGAACAAACACGCTCTGGGCAGCATTCACCAGCACTGGAGGAGAGGGCATGCCGGGCATGGAACCGGCCATCGGTGCAGCTGCACCTGACGGTAGGAGCTGGATGGGCATCTGGGGCGGAGTGACAGTCGCAAGGCCTCCGGGGGGAACCGGCAGAGTGACAGACACGGGGGCCAGCGTGTAGGTCGGAATCCCATTCACTTGTTTCCCTGTAGGGATGAGCTGTCTGAGAATAGAGCCTGAAGTTAGGAAGGTGGTGTTCTGCGAAGCACCAGGTCTCACTGGCTGGTTCACAGGCAGAATGTTGGTGCCCAGAGTCTGGTTGAGTTGCAAGACCCCAGGCCTCACTGGCTGGCCCACAGGAAGAACTCCCGACACAACAGGCTGACTAAGGTGCAGAACCCCAGAATTCACACCCTGGTTTACAGACACAACAGCCGAGGAGGAGACTGTCTGGTTGGGAGAAAGCAGCCCAGATGGGACCACCTGGCCTGCAGGGAGAACCCTCAGTGGGGCTGTCTGGCCAGGGGGAAGAACCCGTGACGGAGCTGTCTGACCCACGGGGAGAACCCCTGACTGGACCATCTGGCCAGTAGGAAGAACCCCAGAAGTGGCTGTTTGCCCAGGGATAACCCCTGCAGGAGTCATCTGGCCTGCAGGAAGGACTCCAGATGGGACTGCCCGACTCACAGAGAGCACCCCTGGTGAGACAGCCTGCAGGACTCCGGGGGTGACAGAGGGACTCACAGGAAGAACCCCAGGCCCAACAGGTCTGTTTATGGGTCCCACAGGCTGGGTGAGGGGTAAAACCCCAGGGCGGACAGTCTGATTTATGGGGAGGACACTAGTTCCAACAGACTTATTGACAGGTCCGACTGGCTGACTCAAGGGCAACACAGGAGGATTCACAGACTGATGAAGTGGGACCCCATGAGAAAGAAAGACGGGCTGAGGTGCTGGGGGCTGCAGGGTGAGGCTGTTCTGGCCCACGGGCAGAGGGCTGGAGACCAGAGTCATGTGGGATTGGCCAGCAGCAGGCGGGGAATGAGTGAGGCTTCCAGGGGCACCCTGGGCCACAGTCACTGGCTGTCCTGCGGCTGGGCTCGGACTGTTCTGTGGCAAAGCAAGATGGAAGCAAGGAGGCGGCGCTTGAGCGCTTGGAGCACTGCCGTTTGCTGGTGCAGCCAAATGCGCCGCTGGTTTTGGAGCAATGTGTGTTTGCTTCAAGAGTCCAGTCCTCTTAATATGTTCTGAAATCACAGATCTAAGCTTATTCTCCAAATCTCTGTGTATGTCTGATGTCAAAATGTGATACATTAATGCATCCTGGCTGCTGGCACTGGTGTTGCACTTTTTACAGAAATATTTGTCAGGTGGTGGGATCTTCTCTATAGAAAGAGTATCGTTAGTTTTCGGTTGTTCATCCATTTCCTCAGTTCGCAGGCCAAAGTAGGAGTTAATTAAGTAGTGAAAATGGGCTACCAGCACATGCTTCTTCATGCTGTAGTACAAAGTGTTTGAAAAGTTACATTTTAGACATGTGAAACTTATCACATCACTCCTAGATGATTTAGTTTCACCTAAAATATTCACTGTGTAGTTCTGAACTTTCCGCACAGGCGCATGGAACATTCTGAAGTGCCTTCCCACAACTTTGGGCTGAGATGCAAATACACAGTTTGGGCAAGGGATCACCAGCTCTTGGTCAATTTCATCTTCATGGTAACGATGTAAATGATTTTTGAATGAAGTAAGCACCTTTGTAGAGTATTTACAGAGGCCACAACAGTATGGCTTTGTTCGGTATCTCTGTTAAAAGAAAAGAAAGCCTTAAGCATAGTTGAATAAACTGTCAGATGCTAACCTTCCACAGTCCCAAAGGACTTGACCCCTTTTCTCCAAATGTGCTAGGCATTTAACCTGATTTAGTGTTTTCTAACCCAGGGGTTGGTAAGCTTTTTCTGTGAAGGGCCTGAGAATGCTTATGTTAGGATTGTGGACCATACAGTACAGTCTCTGTGGCAACTACTCAGCACTGCCATTGTTGTACAAAAGTCCCCAAAAGAATGTGTAATTTATGTTCCAATAAAACTTTATTTACAAACACCAACTTGAATTTCATATACTTTTCACATGTCACAAAATAGTATTGTCATTTTTTTCTTAAGCATTTAAAAGCCTAACAACTGTTCCTAGCTCATGAGTCGTGGCTAATTCATACACATCTAGGATTTGGCTCACACTCACGGTTTGCTGGCCCCTGTTCTAAGTCATCCACCAAAACCACAGATACAATTACTTAGTCCTGTACTTTGAATTATTAACAGCATCAATTTTAAAAGCTTCATTAATTTTCTATAAGAGAAAGCATTTTCTCCCCCCATCCCATTTCTCTTAATTCCAATGTTATTTTTGCTCCAAATTCTAAAACCTCCGGAATTTATCCACAACTAATCGAACTTTCAAACTGTTAAACCCATCATTACTATCGTTCTACTTCCCCTATTTCTAGAGAAGGTAGGAGTCAAATGGACAGTGTTTGGCCCATACAAGTACCTAATAAACTATCTGATAAATAGTAAAGAAAGTGCAACTAAGCCTAAACTCACACTATGGATGACCCTAACATAAGGGTAAGGCCACAGAATGCAACACTGACCATATGGAATTTCTATTTAAGGCATGTTTTGGGGAACTTAACAAGTTCGGGGCCTAAAAACACATTCACACAACAGGGTGCACTCTGTTCTAACATCCAGTAAGACTTGCTGGTTTGCAATAACTTGAGAGAACACTGAAATCTCTGGTCTCATGACAGAGTCTTGAGAACCCAGAGCTGATGAACCACAAAACACCCGCTCCCCAGTTCCACAAACAAGGAAGCTAAGACCTAGCTTCTTCTAAAGCCCCCGAGCTGGCTATGGCACTATCACAGTGATCGAGGGTTAATTCTCATCCTTTCCTAAACCTGTGTGCTCATTATCACTCACACTCACACACACATACTTCCATTCTTCAGGGGTTTTTTTTGGACAGAGTCTCACTGTGTCACTCAGGCTGGAGTGCAGTGGTGTGATCTCAGCTCACTGCAACCTATACCTCCCCGGTTCAAGCAATTCTCCTGCCTCAGCCCCCTGAGTAACTGGAGTTACATCATAAGATATTTTAAGAATTTAGATGAGAAAAATCAATGAGGCTTAAGATTCATGAAGTCAGGATCTGCTAAATGAGGCATCCTGTAGTAGCCACAAGCTGTGCTCAGGTGAAGGAGAACTAAATCACTGTGGTTTCAAGGAATCTTGCATCTCATGGTAGAGAGGAGAGTGTCGGGTCACAGATTGAAAAACGGCACTCAAAGAAAGTGGGCTAACAAAAATTATCTTTACAGAAAATTCTGACAAAGCACAGCCTGAGCAACACAGTGAGACCCCACCTCTACAAAAAATAAAAACAAAAAAAATTAGCCGAGCATGGTGGCATGCACCTTTGGTCTCAGCTACTCAGGAGGCTGAAGTGGAAGGACACTGTGAACCCACGAGGTCAAGGCTGCAGTGAGCTAAGATTATGCCACTGGACTCCAGCCCAGGCAACAGTGACACCCTGTCCCCCCAAAAATAATAAAAACAAAAAAAATTCTGACAACGACTCAATTTCTGAAATATGTTAAAGCCCAAATTCCCAAGGCCAGCATGACATTGACAACAGAAGCTGGTGAGAGGGTACAGCCAAGTCAAGTCTGGGATGAGTTGAGTGTGATACCGAAGAAGGTGCCAACAACCGGTGGCAGAACAGGTGTCCCAGAAAACACTTTAATGAGAATTCAGCAGTATGGCTCATGTTTTAGCCTGAATCTGCTTAACTGTTTGAGGCTTCTAATTACTTAAAACGTTCTTTCAGAGGTCTGCATTTTTATTTCAGTTTCTGAAACCACGATGTACATTCACTGTATGCACTTAATGTAGTGGCATTTTGTTTTACTCAGAACAATTATTAAATCAAACGTCCTTCTTACAGCAATGACATCTTATAATCAAGGACAAACAATAGTTTCACTGCATCACTGTGTCAACTTCGCACACAGAAAACTCGCAGAGCATCACTAACCCTGCCTCACCACACACTATACTTGGTTTCTTGCCACTTCTCTGAAAGGTTGCATTATTCCTCCTCCCCATTCACTCACCAGCAACCCCAATACATGTGATGTTCTTTAGACCACATTTACATTCATTCCTCACTTTTGAGGAAACATGAAAAAACAAATACAAAAAATACATACCACTTTCTTTCCAGAAGGTTCCCAGAGAGAAACATCTCCCCATGATGTGTTATGAAAGTATTTCTCTCCCGGATCAAAGCCTTTAAGGTCCTTTTAAAAAGGGAGAAAAAAAGAGAAAGAAATATTTAATTACAACCTGATGAGATTATAAGGCCGGGCACGGTGGCTCACGCTTGTAATCCCAGCACTTTGGGAGGCTGAGGAGGGTGGATTACTTGAGGCCAGGAGGTCGAGACCAGCCTGGCCAACACGGTAAAACTCCACCTCTACTGAAAAATACAAAAATTAGCTGGGCGTGGTGACACATGCCTGTACTCCAAGCTACTCGGGAGGCTGAGGCAGGAGAACTGCTTGAACCTGGGAGGTGGAGGTTGCTGTGAACTGCACTCAAGCCTGGGAGACAGAGCAGGACACTGTCAAAAAAGAAAAGAAAAAAGAGAAAGAGAAAGAGGGAAGAGGGGAGAGAGAAAGAGAGAAAGAAAAGGAAGAAAAGGAAAAGGGAAAAGGGAAAAGGAAAAGGAAAGGAAAGAACGAACCTGATGAGATTACTTGGTACCTTAGAAATCTACAGGGGAAGAAATAAATGAAAGTACAGTCACCCCTCGGTATGAGGACTGGTTCCAGGACCACCTGGAGGCACCAAATCCAAGACTGCTCAAGCCTCTTATGTTAAATCGTGTAGTTACTTGCACATATGTAACCTATGCACATCTTCCTACTCACCTTGTTTAGAGAACAATGACAAGAAAACAAGTCTGTCCATGTTCAGTACAGATGCAACCATCCATTTTCTCCCCCATATATTTTCAACCCATAGTTGGTTTAATCAACAGATGCAGAACCTCTGGATATACACAGACTATAAAGCTCTCAGCAAGTTTTGATGGAGTACCCTTTAAGTATGAGAACTGAGGAAAAGGTTGAAATAATCAAAGTCAAAATTAGATTCATAAGAAATAAACAGAGAAGACCTCCCAACAAGTAACTATCTACATCCTTTATACATACGCAAAGCCTAAACATAAGGATTCTAAAACCCATGTAGCTTCATGAGTACATATAAAGAAACAAAAAAGTACTTCAAAGTAAAAGAATCTTCATCTGGGTTGGTTCCAAGTCTTTGCTACTGTGAATAGTGCCGCAATAAACATACGTGTGCATGTGTCTTTAGAGTAGCATGATTTATTACTCATCATTTATATTAGGTATTTCTCCTAATGCTATCCCTCTCCCATTCCCCTACCCCACGACAGGCCCCAGTGTGTGATGTTCCCCACTCTGTGTCCAAGTGTTCTCATTGTTCCATTCCCACCTATGAGTAAGAACACGTGGTGTTTGGTTTCCTGTCTTTGCAATAGTTTGCCCAGAATGATGGTTTCCAGCTTCATCTACGTCCCTACAAAGGACATGACTCATCCCTTTTTATGGCTGCATAGTATTGGCACGTGTATACATATGTAAAAACCTGCACGTTGTGCACATGTATCCTAGAACTTAAATCAAAAAAAAAAAAAAAATCTTCATCTTGAACACACTCTTTTTAAGTTATACTTTACTGCTATTGTTCAATCCATTTGTCTTAGGGAATGAAAGAAAAGTATTTTTATCTTACTCTTTAAATATTTTTCAAAGCAGTTAAACAAAGATCTAGAACGTGTAGAGGGTTTTTTTCTCAGATGGAATCAATCATTTTTCACCCAAAAAGTTACACTTGCCAGAGAGAGAAAACTATACAAAAGACCTATAGTGTAGACAACGGTGTCAGGAAAAACCTCACCATCAGCTGAAAGAGGCAGTAGTGTGAGAAACACAGTGCATACTGGAGACTCTCCGGGACAGGTAAACATGGAGAGAAGAGGAGCACGTAGGTCCTAGAAAGGGGTCCAGAGGCCAGAAATGCATGAGCCGAGACCTCCCACAGGAGCAGCATCCTCAGAGCAGGGGTTCAACGGCTGACTTCCAAAGCCTGCTGGCAGCAGGTAGGGAAGGGAGGAAAGGTAGAAAGAAGGCCTCCACCTTGCATTCAGGTAAAATGGCCTCAGACAAAATAATTACAAGCTCCACAGAACAGGAATCTACCTCATCCTTTTGTAGTCATCACTAATTCAACCCTCAAATATTTTCTTTTGGACTCTGGGGATCCAACCATGATAAGACAAATGAGATCCCAACCTCACAGTTTCACAATTGAGAAACACCGATATTTTGTAAAATTTTTCTTCACAAGAAAATACTGTCTTTCATGGGTGATAGGTGCTATGAATAACAACCATGAAGTGGTAAAGGGGTATAAAGCAGAGAGCTCCAACTGTGTCTGCCTGACCCGAGCGTGACGTGGGCAGGGGGCTGGGGTGGCTAACATGACAGGGAGGGGACAGGAGAGAGAGAAAAACAACAAGGCCTGGGGCAGAATCCTGATGCAGGGCAGCAGAGGGTTTTAAACAACAATGTTTTAAAAAGTGAAAATCAGACACTAAGTGAGAAGGCGTACAAGAAAAACATTTTCCATTTCTATCTAAAATTTTAAAGTCCATGTGGCCCAAGATTACTTTTCTTCTGAGTTGAAAGAAGTAAAAATCTACTCCTGTTTTGCTCTCAGCTACTTCCCAAAGCGTGTAGAAAGTGTAGTCATACAAAGCACTTTACCTGTGCAGCACAGCTCACTTGTTTAGAAGTGCAAACTGTATTAAGAAGTGAGCATAAAGAGGTATCAAGTCCATAATCGCATGGTGTGGACAGTCCTGTGAAGTAACAGTGCATTCAGAATTAGCTCACGACGCCAACTTCAGAACCTACAGAAAAGTACAAGTACAAATGCTCAAAAACAAATGAGACAAATGCTCAAAGAAGGGACCCACCCTCACAGACCCTTTAGGGGAGGGGTCATGACAACAGCACCAGGAGCACCTGGATGCTGTAACATTTGAGCATCAGAAAGACAAACGGCTGGAGAGACCCAAACACACAAAGTCACAGGAGAGCCACAGAAGTGCTCAAGAAAGAAAAAAAGGCATTTCACGAATCACCATTTGGAAAGGTTAACTAACTGCTCACTTTGAAAAGTGACAGCTCAAAGGAAAGGATAAAACTATCCTGCCTTTCCCAGAGAAACCAAACAGTCCCAACTGCTGAGTAACAAGAGTTTACAGAAGAAAGTCTGCTAACAATCCACAAGTGACAGAATCAGAAAGACCTCCCTCACAGCAAGTCCCCCAATAAAACTACCATCTAGGACCAGGATTATCAACAGGTGCTAAATGCATTACATTCCAGGCCACAGAAAGAATGTAACACACAAAGACCAGACTGCCACCTACTGTAGTGAAGCAACAAAATATGACTGGGGTCCCTGAAGTGACACAAGAAGCACAGAACATCATATATGTATTCTAGCCCAAAATGCTTAACTTGAATCAACTGGGCCTTTCAGTAGAACTTCTCATTTAAAAGCAGCTCAGGGGACAGGGGACTAAGCTGAAACAACACTACAAGAAAGTACCAGACAGATCTGGAAGGAGGGGCACCTCTGCAGGACAAGAGGCTGGTCTGGCCAAGGGAAAGCACTGCAAACCCAACCACTAGATGTAACAGGGTCCACACGGTTTCCGGCTTACATAAACCGAGCGTAAAAAATGTTCTGGGGGTCGTGCGCGGTGGCTCACGCCTGTAATCCCAGCACTTTGGGAGGCTGAGGCGGGCGGATCATCTGAGGTAAGGAGTTCAAGACCAGCCTGGCCACATGGTGAAACCCCGTCTCTACTAAAAATACAAAAACTAGCTGGGCATGGTGGTGGGTGCTCCTAATCCCAGCTACGTGGGAGGCTGAGGCAAGAGAACTGCTTGAACCCAGGAGACAGAGGTTGCAAAGAGCCGAGACCGCACCACTGCACTCCAGCCTGGGTGATAAGAGTGAAACTCCACCTCAAAACAAAAACAAACAAACAAACAAAAAAGTTCTGGGTAAAACTGAAGAAATCTGACTATGGACTGTGTATTAAATAAGGTGAACATGTAATACATGACAAGACAGAGGAAAGTGAAAAAAGCAAGTGATAAAATAGCTAATCAATACAATCTCATGGGAAGAACGATAACATACAGAAATAAACAGCTAAACAATACGATGTTGTTAATGGTGGCAACTTCTGAATGACAGAAATGTGGCATTTTAAATTTCATTTTCTAATTAGAAACGGTTACCTGCATTTTCAAACATTCACATACTATTATTTTTATAACAATGATTACTTTTAATATAAAAAACTACAGAAAAATAGTTAACACAATTACCTTTAACTCTACGATAGTATGTGGCTTATCAAGTCAATTCAGAACTAACAAGAAAAAGACAAGTTATAAAAAGATTTCTTTTTATTTATTTATTTATTTATTTTGAGACAGAGTGCTGCTCTGTCGCCCAGGCTGGAGTGCAGTGGCACAATCTCGGCTCACTGCAGCCTCCACCTCCCATGTTCAAGCAATTCTCCTGCCTGAGCCTCCCAACTGGCTAGGACTACAGGCACATGCCGCCATGCCCGGCTGCTTTCTGTATTTTTAGTAGAGATGGGGTTTCACCATGTTGGCCAGGCTAGTCTTGATCTCCTGACTTCGTGATCCACCCACCTCAGCCTCCCAAAGTGCTGGGGTTACAGGTATGAGTCACCACACCTGGCCAAGTTATTACAAAGATTTCTACTGAAAGTTAGGTTATTTTCAGAACTATCTTAAAAGACGAAGTATACAACACGTGGGTCCATTATTCTGATTCCAACAAAGAGCAAAAATATTTGAAACAAAGAGAAATAAGCATAAACACTAGGAAACACAAAGGAACTTTAAGTACATCTTAAAAACCAGCACACAAGAATCTAAGCCCAATCAAAAGATGCTGCTAGAGCAGCAGAAATGAATCAAGAAGGCTGGAATTAAGAAGAGCCCCACAGTAATTATGAAATCATTATCACCCAATAGAAAGCAAGACTTCACTATTTCCAAATAGACAAAAGAAAGAAGCCACTATCACCCCAGATGACCTTGTGATAAATCGGCACAGGGTGATAAATCGGCACAGGGCCTCCTGAAGACTTTTTCTGAGCCCTGATGCTCTCATGTGTGAGAAAACCAGTGGGACTTTTCCACTGGTTCACTAGTGGGAACCAGTGAAAGAAGAAGGTAAAACAACTGTCAAAACACCAGAGAGTCCACCAGGAGAGGTTAATGACCCCTTAATAAGTGACGTTAAGTCAAGCCCTCACAGCGAGGTCTGTCTCCAGAGTCCCAGACCGTCCAGACCCACTCTAGCAATGCTTAAAAATTTCAAGTGCCTTAAACATGTTCTAGAACAAAATCCAAATATATTTAAATGAAACAACAAAATCTAGCAGCCATAAAACACAATGTCCAGCGTGTGGCCAAAAACTGCCAGTCAGAAAACAAAAAACAAAAACTGCCAGTCATACAAAGCAGCAGAAAAATATGACCCAAAACCAGGAGAACAAGAAATTACAGAAAACATGAATGCAACGAGAGAAGTGAAAGAAAGTGAAAGATGGATGGTAAACTGCATTTCCACGAACGAAAAATGTACTATCATGAAAAATACAACGCATGGGATTAAGAGCAGATTAGATGCTGCCAAAAACTGGTAAATCTGAAGACAAAGCAAGAGAAATACACACACACACACACACACACACACACACACACACACCCCTGAAAAAACCCCAACAACGGCATCAACGAGCTATGGGACAGTATCAAGGAGCCTAATATACAGGAGTCCCCCCTTATCAGCACAGGACATGTTCCAAGACCCCAGTGGATGCTGACACTGTGGACAGTGCCAAATGCTACATACACTATGTTTTTTCCTACACAGACATATCTATAATAAAATACAACTTATAAATTAGATTTGGTACAGGACATTGGTACAGGAAGGTATTAACAACAATAAAATGTAACAATTGTAACAATATACAGTAATAAAAGTTATGTGAATGTGGTCTCTCAAAGTATCTTACTCTACTGTGCTCGCCCTTCTTATGGTGATGTGAGATGCCACGATGCCTGTTTGGCGCCTCACGTGACAAGATGAAGTGAGGTGAAAGGTAGAGCTTGGTGGTGCGATATCTCAACACACTACTCAGAATGTCATGGAACTTAAAATGTATGAAATATTTCTGGAATTTTCCATATAGTATTTTCAAACCATGGTTGACTATGGAAAGCAAAACTGAGAATACAGGGGAACTATTATATGTGTAATTGAGTATCAGGGACAAAGTGGGGAAGAGAAGAAAAACTAGTTGAAGAAATGATGCCACAAAATTTTCCAAATCTGATGAAAACTACAAACACACAAAATCGAGAAGCTCACCAGACTCCAAGCAAAAGAAACACAAAGAAAACCAAACCAAGGCACATTATAGTCAAAGTATTAAAAATACAGAGAGGAACAAAGATGACAGAAAACACATTGTTGGAAAAAATGCCAGCCAGAAGACAATAGAGTGAAATCTTTAAAATATTAAAAGGGAAAAAAACTAGAATTCCACACCTAGCAAAAACACCTTCCTTCCTAAAGACACAACTTTTTTTAGAGAGAAAGTATAGTGAGTTAATTAAGTACATCAGCACTACAAAATACAAAGTTCTTCAGGAGGCAGAGGAAATGCCTCGTGATGGAAATACACATCTACACAAAGGGATGACGACTATCATCAATGACATGAAGATCAATATAATTTTTTTCTTTTTTACCGTTTAAAATAAAAGTAACAACATATTGTAAGATTTCTAACATGTGGAAGAAAACAACAGAACAAAGGCCGGAAGAAGACATTACAGCACACTGCTCTAAGGTTCTAATACTACAGATGAAGTAGCAGTATATGAAGAAAGTCAGCGAAAGATCTACAGCTAATAAGTCAATGAGAGATAAAATGGAATCATAAAAAATATTCAATCCAAAAGCAAGCAGAAAAAGAGTGAAAAATAAAGAACAGATGAGACAAGCAAAAAAACAAACACCAAGATGGGAGATTTAAAACCAACCATATCAATAATCACATTAGATAACAAGGACTGGCAAACTTCTTCTGTAAAGGACAGGTTAATAAATAGTTTAGGCTTTGCTGCCTATAGAATCTCTGATACAATTACTCAATCCTGCCACACTGGGCACAAAAGCAGCCTTGGACAATGTATCAAACTAATGAGAATAGCTATACCAATAAACGTTTAATAAAAAAAATTTTTTTGAGACAGGGTCTCACTCTGTCGCCCAAGCTGGAGTGCAGTGGTGTAATCATGACTCATTGCAGCCTTCAACTCCTGGGCTCCAGGGATCCTCCCACCTAAGCCTCCAGAGTAGCTGAGGCTACCAGTGCACACCACCACACCTGGCTATTTCTTTTTTAGATGGAGTCTCGCTCTGTCGCCCGGGCTGGAGTGCAGTGGCACATTCCCAGCTCACTGCAAGCTCCGCCTCCCGGGTTCACGCCATTCTCCTGCCTCAGCCTCCTGAGTAGCCGGGACTACAGGCGCCTGCCACCAAGCCCGGCTAATTTTTTGTATTTTTAGTAGAGATGTGGTTGCACCATGCTAGCCAGGATGGTCTCGATCTCCTGACCTCGTGATCCACCCGCCTCGGCCTCCCAAAGCACTGGGATTGCATGTGTGAGACACCACACCCAGCCTATTTATTATTTTAAAGACAGAGTCTTGCTATGTTGTCCCAGCTGGTCTAAAACTCCTGGCCTCAAGCAGTCCTCCCACTTCAGTCTCCCAAAGTGCTGGGATTACCACTGCACCTGGCCCCAATAAACTGTATTTACAAAAATAGGTAGCAAGCCCAACTTGACCCATGGGCTATAGTTTGCCAATCCCTGGGTCTAGATACTCAAAAGGCATGGACTAACAGGTTGGGTAACAAAGCAAGACCAATTACATGCTGTCTATTAAGACTTTAAATATAAAGTCATTTTGGATTAAAGGTTTGAAAATAGAAAAATATGTGCCATGTATGATATTCTGAAATATACATTTGGTCTTCATCCCTATCTCCTGACATACAACTCCTAAAATCCTTGGAATCTCCTAAATCAGATTAACTTGTAGTTGGGCCTATATATTACGAAATTTTTGAAAATTCAAGCAATATAGAAGTTTTTATAGAAAAATTACAAAATAGACACAAAACAAGAAAAATATTCAGAAATAACAGTTACGTTAATTTTTGTCTTTTTTTGTTCTAATGCGCCACTGCACTCCAGAATGGGCGACAGAGCAAGAGTCCGTCTCAAAAAAAAAAAAAAAAAAAAAAAAGAGTATGTTCACAAATAGGAAGACAATGTTGTTAAGATGTCAATAATCCCCAAAGTAATATAAAACACAATCCTTATCAAAGTTCCAACAGTCTTCTTTGCAGAAATGAAAAAGTCTATCCTCATATTCATACGAAATTACAAGGGGCCCCAAAAAGCCAGAACAATACTGAAATAAAGAATACAATTGGAAGACTCACATTTCCCAATTTCAAAACTTATTATAAAACTTACTATTTGTTTAAATCAAAACAGTATAGGGACTGGGCACAGTGGCTCACGCCTGTAATCCCAGCACTTTGGGAGGCTGAGGTGGGTGGATCACTTGAGGTCAGGAGTTTGAGATTAGCCTGGCCAACATGACAAAACCCCGTTTCTACTAAAAATACAAAAATTAGCCGGGCATGGTCGTAGGCACCTGTAATCTCAGCTATACTTGGGAGGCTGAAGCAGGAGAATCACTTCTTGAACCTGGGAGGCGGAGGCTGCAGCAAGCCAAGATCGTGCCACTGCACTCCAGCCTGGGCAACAGAGTAAGACTCAGTCTCAAAAGAGGAAAAAAAAAAAAAACAGTATAGAATTGGTATAAGGACAGACATATAGATCAATGGAATAGAATTGAGAGTATGGAAATAAACCCATATATCCAGGACCAACTGATTTTTAATAAGGGTGCCAAGTCCACTCAATAGGGAACAAGCAGTCTCTTGAAGAAATGGTGCTGAAACAACTGAATTTCTATCTACATGTAAGAGAACAAAACCGGACTCCTACTTTACACAATATATAAGAATTAACTCAAAATAGACCAGCGACCTAACATGAGAACTACAACCACAAAACTCTTAGGAAAAACACAGGAGAACATCTTCATGACTGTGGACTTGGCAATGGATCCTCAGATACAACATAAAAACACCAACAACAAAAGAAAAAAATAGATAAATTGGACTTCATCAAAATTAACAACTTTTGTGCAACAAAAGATCCAATTAAGAAACGGAAAGAATCTGCCAACAGGCATTTTTCCAAAGAAGATATACACATGGCTTACAAGCACAGGAAAAAATGCTGAAACTCATTTGCCTATGAAAAGGCACATCGAAACCACCAGGAGATTCCACTTTACACTATTAGGATGGAAAGTGAGGGAGGGAGAAAGGGAGAGGAAGAGAGACAGAAGAAACAAAGCAGGAAGGGAGAAAGAAAGGGAAGGAAGGAAAAAATAAGTCCTGGTAATGATATGAACAGATTTAATTCTTCTACACTTCTGGTAGGAATGTAAAATGGTACACTTTCACTGTGAAAAGTTCGGCAGTTCTTTGAAAAAGTAAACAGAATAACTATATGACCCAATAATTCCACTCCTAGGTATATAGACCCAAAATAACTGAAAACAGTGACTCAAACAAGTACTTGTGCACCAATGTTCATTGCAGCATTATTCACAACAGCCAAAAGGTAGAATCAATCCAAATGTCCACCAACAGATCGAGACCATCCTGGCCAACATGGTGAAACCCCATCTCTACTTTTTTGTATTTTTTAATACAAAAATTAGCTGGGCGTGGTCATACGTGCCTGTAATCCCAGCTACTCAGGAGGCTGAGGCAGGAGAATCACTTGAACCAGGGAGTCAGAGATTGCAGTGAGTCAGAGATCGCGCCACTGCACTCCAGCCTGGTGACAGAGTGAGACTCCACCTCAAAAAAACATAAATGAATAAAAGAAAATACTAGTCATGGGCCATGTGCAGTGGCTCACACATATATTAATCCCAGCATTTTGGGAGGCCAAGGCAAGCGGATCACTTGAGCCCAGCAGTTCGAGACTAGCCTGAGCAACATGGTGAAACCTTGACTCTATAAAAAAATGCAAAAAAAATTTACCCAGGTGTGTGGTGGTGCGCACCTATAGTGCCAACTACTCAGAAAGCTGAGTTGTGAGGATGATCTGAGCCCAGGCAATCGAGGCTGCAGTGAGCCGTGATTGTACCACTGCACTCCAGCATGGGTAAAAGAGCGAGACCCTGTCTTAAAGAAAAGAAAAGAAAAAAATATACCAGTGAGGGCCAGCTCCATGGGCATGTAACTAGCACAGCTGCACAAAGCCTGCACTCAAGGGATTTAATGCTCAGTGGTAACCATCATGAATTCTTAACAATTTATCTTTGAATTTGTGTTTTATGTTACGAAAGTGAACTCTGATGGGACATGGAGCATATGCCAAGGGCTTGGAGTCTCAGCTCACACATGGTCTGCCTCCTTTACCCTTTCCAGAGTCAGGGCTGATACTGCTCTCTGCCTTGCCCTCACCCCAAAGCCCACCTGGCCTCAGCCTTCCTCCCAGTCCCCAACCCTATAACCACTCTCTCACATCTTCCACCTAAGACCTTACCAGGTTATCAAGAGGTCCACATTCCACTGTAGCCCCAAGCAGGGGACTGGCACAGATTGGGGGTTGGGGGGAGGTGGCTGGATGCCACACTTGCTGTGGCATCTCGGTGTGCAGCAAGGTGGCAAGCATCCCTGTCCTGCACTGGCAGCACCAAGGTACGTTTGGCAGGCAACTTGACAAGCGTCCTTCACCCATCCCAGATCCAATGTTAATTTCTGATCAGATGTTAATTTTTATTAAAAAAAAAAAAAAAACAACTCCTGGCCGGGCACGGTGGCTCATGCCTGTAATCCCAGCACTTTGGGAGGCCGAGGCGGGTGGATCACAAGGTCAGGAGATCAAGACCATCCTGGCTAACACGGTAAAACCCCGCCTCTACTAAAAATACAAAAAATTAGCCGGGCGTGGTGGAGGGCGCCTGTAGTCCCAGCTGCTTGGGAGGCTGAGGCAGGAGAATGGCGTGAACCCAGGCGGCAGAGCTTGCAGTGAGCCAAGATCGAGACACTGCACTCCAGCCTGGGTGACTGAGCGAGACTCTGTCTCAAAACAAACAAACAAAAAAACTCATGAAGAGTTTCTATGTGTAGCAGGGTTTAGACATAGTTTAGAAAATATTAGGCGTGTCGAAGAGTCTACCTTTCCTAAAGCTTACTTTTCTCAGCCAGGCTATTGACATTAGCCTCCTATTGCTAAGATTGAAGTCACATGTGCTGTGGAAATCTTATGAGAAGGCAGAGTGACATACCACTCTGAAATCTGAAATACACAGCAAGGCAGCGGTGAGGATGATGGACAGGTAGTTCCCTCGGTTCCTCTTCTCTTTACAGGGCTGGTTCTCCAGTCAACTTGGATTCTTTTTTTTTTGAGACGGAGTCTCTCTCTCTGTCACCCAGGCAGGAGTGCAGTGACACCATCTCAGCTCACTGCAAGCTCCGCCTCCCAGGTTCAAGCCATTCTCCTGCCTAAGCCCCCCAAGAAGCTTCCAATAAATCTTCTTTTGTGTAAATTGGTCAGATTGGTTTCTGCTGCTTGAAAACAAAGAACTCTAATTGCTGTGCTGGATTAAGAATAAATGCACTTGACATGGAAAAAGGTTCCTACTATGAGGTTCAGTGAAAAAAGAAACAACAGCTAGTACAGTATCTTATACAATTTGACTATATCTTTTAAGAAACAAATGTGAATATATCCCATTTTTTAAAATCTATAGATATATAACAATGTTAATTCTGGATATTTCAGGGTAATGGTTTACACGTGAGTCTTACTGTCTTGTTTCTGTGTCTGTTTTCTAATTTTTCTATAAAAAACTTCTGTATTGCTTGAATTTTCAAAAATTTCATAATATATAGGCCCAACTACAAATAAAATTTTCTCCCCAAAATAGTTTTAATAATTCAACAGTTAATCTAACTAACAGTTTTAAGCCATTCAAATATCTAAATTTTTCCTTGTGAAGTACCATATCTCTGTGTTAATAAAGTCTAGGAAGGCCGGGCGCGGTGGCTCAAGCCTGTAATCCCAGCACTTTGGGAGGCCGAGACGGGCGGATCACGAGGTCAGGAGATCGAGACCATCCTGGCTAACACGGTGAAACCCCGTCTCTACTAAAAATACAAAAAAAAAAACTAGCCGGGCGAGGTGGCGGGCGCCTGTAGTCCCAGCTACTCCGGAGGCTGAGGCAGGAGAATGGCATAAACCCGGGAGGCAGAGCTTGCAGTGAGCTGAGATCCGGCCACTGCACTCCAGTCCGGGCGACAGAGCGAGACTCCGCCTCAAAAAAAAAATAAAATAAAATAAAGTCTAGGAAAGAAAAAGTAAACAGTCGTGAACAAATTCAGATAAGTAAACACATTCTCAGGCTAAGAAAGTAAAAGTTCATGAGTCATGTTCAGTTCTAGTCAAGTCAAAAACAAAGGACTCTAGGATGAGAAACTTTCATTGTTACTGACATGTTACCTAAAAATAAAACAAATTTCCTAACAGAATTCCACCTTAAAAAATTGAATTGATATTAAAAGGAGACTAAAGAGACATGACAACCAAATACATACCTGATCCTAGACTAGATTTATTAATGAAGGGGAAAGCAAGGCTATAAATGATTAGACAAAACAAAAATATCATTACCAATGACTACAAGGATATATAAGAACTCTTTTTATTTTTTTTTTTTTTTTTTTTTGAGACGGAGTCTCACTCTGTCACCCAGGCTGGAGTGCAGTGGCGCTATCTCGGCTCACTGCAGCTTCTGCCACCCAGGTTCAAGCAATTATTGTGCCTCAGCCTCCTGAGTAGCTGCGACTACAGGCACCCGCCACCACATCCGGCTAATTTTTGTATTTTCAGTAGAGACAGGGTTTCACCATGTTGGCCAGGCTGGTCTCGAACTCCTGACTTCAAGTGATCCACCCACCCCAGCCTCCCAAAGTGCTGAGATTACAGGCATGAGCCACCATGCCCGGCCAGGATACACAACAACTTTTATTTAACATTTTTTAAAACTATATATGCCAACTATATATTCTCAATGTTATAAGGACAGACAAAATTTTAGGAAAACTTTTCTGAAATCACATATACAACTACACAAATCAGGATTAAAGAAAAACCCTATCATTTCATTGATGCATGCCCATTTGTTGATCGCTCTAACACTGGGAAATTAAGTTAGTTTTCTTTTGCTAAAATAACAAATAAATCACATTCCTCTCAAACATCAAAAACAATTTTTTAATAACTAATGACTAGAAAAATCCCCTCCTTAAAGTAGCTTAAACACCTGAACAGCTTAAATAGCTCACTTTATGTCATAAAGACATAAATAAGTACTAATGAGGCTTTCACACAGTCATCTGAAGTATAATAGCAATTTCCATTTTGAGGAATCTCACCCACTTTTCGAAAACCCCAGTTCAAATCTCACCTCCATATTTCAATTGGCTACTTATGTTCTCTTACCTTCAGTAACTCCTTGCAGCTGTCAAGCCCAATATCCACAAGAATACCTTTCACCTTTTTTCGCACCTTTCTGATGTTGTCAAGATTTTCCACAGGAATTTGAAACATTTTTGAAATTTTCCTTAAAAGAAAAGAAAACAAAACTGTAATAAGTACATGTATATAATACACAAAAATACATTTTTTGACAGGGTTGGTAAAACACTCGGATTAGAGCATAATTTTCAACAAATTGTTGCAGAACGAGTGAACATTCATATGCAAATGAATGAGGTGGACCTCTTCCTTACACCATATACAAAAATTAACTCAAAAGTGGATCACACCTATATGTAAGACCTAAAACTATAAAACTCTTTTTTTTTTGAGACGGAGCCTCACTCTGTTGCCCAGGCTGGAGTGCAGTGGCTGGATCTCAGCTCACTGCAAGCTCCGCCTCCTGGGTTTACGCCATTCTCCTGCCTCAGCCTCCCGAGTAGCTGGGACTACAGGCGCCCACCACCTCGCCCGGCTAGTTTTTTGTATTTTTTAGTAGAGACGGGGTTTCACTGGGTTAGCCAGGATGGTCTCCATCGCCTGACCTTGTGATCCACCCGTCTCGGCCTCCCAAAGTGCTGGGATTACAGGCTTGCGCCACCGCACCCGGCCCAAAACTCTTACAAGAAAACATAAGCATAAACATTCACGACCTTAGATTCGTTAAGGAATTCCTAGATAGGACACCAAAAGGCACCAGTAATGAAAGAAAAAATAGGTATGATGGATTTTATCAAAATTAAAAATTTTTATGCTTCAAAGGACACCATCAAAAAAGCAAAAAACCCACAAAACAGGAGAAAATAGTTGCAAACCATATTTCTTTCTAATAAGGAACTTATATGCAGAATACAGATAACTCTTGTATCTCAATAATAAAAACACAGATAACCCAGTTTACAAATGGGCAAAGGATCTGAACAGACACTTCTCCAAAGAAAAATATCCATTAAGGTACATGAAAAGATGCTCAGGCAGGGGACAGTGGCTCACGCCTGTAATTCCAGCACCTTAGGAGGCTGAGGTAGGCAGACTGTTTGAGCTCAGGAGTTAAAGACCAGCCAGGGCAATATGGTGAAACCCTGCCTCTACAAAAAATACAAAAATTAGCCGGGCATCCTGGTGCGCACCTGTAGTCCCAGCTATCCAGGAGGCTGAGGTGAGAGGATCACCCGAGCCCAGGAGGTAAGGCTGCAGTGAGTCTGATCATGCCACTATATTCCAGCCTGGTCAACAGTGAGACCCTGTCTTAAAACAAAACAAAACAAAACAAAATGCTCAACATCATTAGCCATTTGGTGAAATGCAAATCAAAACCACAAAGAGATACTATGCCCACCAGGATACCTATAAAGAAAAAAAAAAAAGAAACGTGTTGGCAAGGACATGGAGAAACTGGAACTCTCATCCATTCCTAACTGTAATGTAAACCAGTGCAGCCAGTCTTGGTGTGTGCCTGAAAACAGTCTGGTTGTCCCACAAAAGATTAAAAATATACATAACATATGAACCAGCAATTCTACTCAAGAGAAATGAAAACCATACATCCACACAAAAACTTATATAAGGATGTTCATGACAACACTATTCAATCACCAAAATGTGGGAACAACCCAAATGCCCCCAGATTGGGGCATTTGATAAATAAACTGATGACTGGATAAATAAAATGTGGCATATCCATACAATAGATTATTTGGCCATAAAAGAAATGAAATACATACATGCTACAATATGGATGAACCTTGGAAATATGCTAAGTAAAAGCAGCCAGACACAAGGATTGTATGATTCTATTTATATGAAGTGTCCAGAACAGGCAAATCCATGGAAAGCATAACAGTGGGCCAAGCGCAGTGGCTCACGCCCGTAATCCCAGCACTCTGGGAGGCCAAGGTGGGTGGATCACCTGAGGACAGGAGTTCAAGACCAGCCTGGTCAACATGGTGAAACCCCGTCTCTACTAAAAATACAAAAAATTAGCTGGGCGCCTGTAATCTCGGCTACTCGGGAGGCTGAGGCAGGAGAATCGCTTGACCCTGGGAGGTGGAGGTTGCAGTAAGCCGAGGTTGCGCCACTGCACTCCAGCCTGAGTGACAAGAGCGAAACTCCACCTCAAAAAAAAAAGCACAGCAGTGGCTGCCAGGGCTGGGAAAACTGGGAAGTGATGGAAGCAAGGCTTCTTCGTTCTGAACTCAACTGTGGTGATGCATATACGATGTGAATCTGCTCACAGCCATTCACCGTACACTTTAAATTGGTGAATTGTATGGTATATAAATTATATCTCAAGCTGTTTAAAACAGTATCTAAAAAGGCATAAAATTAAAATAAACCCTGTGGTACTCGACCAGACTAGGGGTTACTGAAGTGAACTCATGTAGTCATACACCCCAGTAGCAGTGGGCACAACTAGGGCTCAAATGTTAATTCCTAAATACCACCTTCCTTTAAAAAGAACCCTTGGAAAAATGGCTGGAGCATGGTAAAGACAAGATGAGCCTAGAATATCCTGTGCCAGAATATAAAGAAATTGCTCAACGAGGCATGTCAACAGAACACAAAAGTAACCAGCTTGAAAGGGCTCCCATAGGCCAGATAAGAGACAATCTGGGCATATATCAAGTAACAGATATAACCTGTGGCAAAGTGAATTTTCCCAACACACAACAATACCTTCCAACCCACACGCTCTTACAATACGGCCCTAACTCTCCTCCCGAAAGTGGGGGCATCTATGCCCCCTCCTCTTGACCTTTGGGCAGAACTTTGTGGCTGCCTTAACCAATAAAGTATGGAGGAAATGCCATGAGAATTCCAAGACTAGATCGTAAAAATGCCACGTACCTCTCTCTCAGGATGATCATGCTCAGAATCCAGATATCATGTGTGTAGAAAGTGCCAACTAGCCCACAGAGACACTACATAGAGGTGTTCCACATCAACTACCAGCATGGAAGCGCAGATGCCTCTTGAGGATTCCAGCCCCTAGCTGTCAAGTCACCCCCTGCCTTTGAGTCTTCCCAGATGAGGCCCCAGACACTGTGGACCAGAAACAAACCATCTCCCTTCCCTGTCTGAATAGAACTGACCCAGAGAACTGATGAGCTTTTTAAATAAAATGTCTTACTCCACTAAGTTTGGGGTGGTTTGGTATACAGTGATAGTTTATATAGTTACATAGACTATATAGACTATACAACTATATACACTATAACCCACTCGAATATAGTGATTTCCTGATTTTGATGGTTTTGTTATGGATATGTAGGAGAATGTTCTTGTTTGAAGGAAGAAGAGGAGAATGCTCTTGTAGTATTTAGCATAATGTGGCAACTTATTTGGCAACTTACTCTCAAACAATTCAGCGAAAAAAATTATTTGTACTATACTTGTAACTTTCCTATAAATCTGCAACTATTCCAAAAAACATTTAAATGTGTAGGCTATAAAAGCTAAAATATATATTAGTCAAATTCAAGTGGCAAATATTTGGTTATTCAACTTCAATAATTAAAGAAACGCCATTTAAAATGTCAATTTTTTACTATCAAAATAGTAACTACTAAGATTACTAACATCTGGTGGTAGTAAAAGTAGAAAAATTATAATTTTTACACTTTTACAGGGTAATTTGGCAATACCCCTCAAGACTTTTTGAGACACAGTCTTGCTCTTTCACCCAGGCTGGAGTGTAGTGACTTGATTACAGCTCACTGCAGCCTCAACCTCCCAGGCTCAAGCAATCCTCCTGCCTCAGCCTCTTGAGTAGCTTGGACTATTGGTGTATGCCCCCACACCTGGCTAACCTTTTTTATTTTTTGTAGAGACAGGGTCTCCCTATGTTACCCAGGCTGGTCTTGAACTCCTGAGTTCAAGCAGTCCTCCCCCTCAGCCTCTCAAAGTACGGGGATTACAGGCATGAGCCACCATACCTGACTCTCTCATGATTTTTAAGGACAATTTCTGAGTAAGCAATTCTTCTTCTACATTCCTCTCTTGTATCCCCCACCCAAGGAGAGGCTTAGTGATCCCTCCTAGGACTCAGCACAATAACCATATACCACTCCACTGTCTCAACTCACCATGTTGCAATTATCTATTTATATATCCATTTCTCCTATTGGGCTACTATTTCAGGGCAGAAATCATGTTATATTTGCTTGACAGGGTCTCATCACAGAGCACAGTACATAGCAAATGTTCATTAAATGAACAAAAAACATAAAATAAAACAGGATAAGAACCATAAGATATGCAGAAAGTGCCAGGGAGGCACTTTCCTCTAAAGAGGAAATGGCTATGGAAAGCTGGTGCCCAAGAAATACAAGGTGAATAAATTAGCATCAAAAATTGTTGAGGTAAAGGAGGAAAAGTCTGAATTTATTTGGCAAAAGTAAAATCAAAAAGGTAGACTGGAATCAAACTGGGAAAGCAGTAAGAGGCAGAAAGGGTTAACATATAATAAGGAGAAATTTTTGGTGGGTAACAAGCAAACGCCAAGTTTTTGAGCAGCTGTTCTGGAGTGGCGAGATTTATTTTCAAAGTTATCAATGTGAAAAATGTATCCTGGTCTCAGCAAAAGGAGAGATTTAAGGATCACTAGCATTGTAGAACTGGGAAGATATAAAATTTTAAAATTTACTTTATAAAATTTTAAGTTTAAAAATTTTCTTTAATAAAATGCACTGATTTGGGTTCTAGCCTTCAAAAGCTTACACTCCCACACAAGAGCTGCCATAACCTCATTATGCATTTCTAAACACTAAGCTCAAGGTCACCTTCTAGCCCAGACCAGCTTCTTTGGCCAGAGCAAAACTCAACAAAAATTTTGTTAGCTGCTTTCCACGGACTCTACCAGACTTGATTGAAATCCTTAAAGTTCCTCCTTAAAGTTCCACTATCCTGTCTATCCTCTGGGGTTATTCTCCAAAAGCTGGCTGACAGACAATATTGTCTAAAGTAGGGACCATCATCCACATGTATCTGAAACAGGGAAGCTAAATTTACTGCTTCCAAGAAAGTCTCAACTGACACAGCAAGAGCTGATCTTATCACAGGGTTTTGAGAAGCCTGGAGTACAAAGACTTTTAAAAGCAGAGTGATTGGTGATTGGCTGATTCATGTAAGCATGGTTGTACATACACGAACCTCAGAAAGGGTTTACTAAAATGAGGCTCTCAGCGATTGGGCAGGGTTCTGGGGTTACTTGTTCAAAGCCTGAGACTAGGACCAAGGAGTTGTCACTTTTTTATTTTTTTCCCTTGAATTTGAAAAATAGGCACTTTTTATTCTCAAATGAAAGTGCTCCCATTCCTTCATCATTGTTATTGTGGCCCTTCTAAACAAAACACAAGCACAAGCACACAAATACCTTTTCATTTAAAAAATGGGGGGAAGTTTCCTGTTTTTTATTTTTTATAGCAGTTTCCTAACAGCTTTAGGGAAACCAACAAAGGATAAAAAATAAAATACAAGTAAACTACAGGTTTCATAACTGTTGCCAACCACTGGGGAAGGGAAGTGACTTTTACCCATATAAGCTACCACAATTTATTCATTCTTAGATCCATTCTTACAGCATAATTTATCAATCCTAAGATAAAAGATTCCATATAAAATGCCCAGTGGATGAATTAACTAGGAAATAGTTCGATGTTTTCATATTTATAGATCCTCTATGGATACTGTTCTCCACAGATTCTTAGAGCTCAGTAAAATCTGTGTTTTCACCACTAGAAAATAGCAGGCTAACCAGGGCGGCCAACTGTTTCCATATCATGCACTAACGTATATATCATGCACTAACGTATATATCATGCAATATCAATCTCAATTCAAAATAAATCTCAATTCCTAAAGTTTGCGGTAGGCATGGAACTACCACAAAATTCCACTGATATGCACAAGAAAATATTATTTCCCAAAATGGTACATAAAGGATTTCTGTGGGGATTTTTTAGTATAATGATCTCTTAAGGATATTCTATTACAGAAAAAAAATACACTCTAAAAAAAAATGTTGGCCAGGCACGGCGGCTCCCACCTGTAACCCCGGCACTTTGGGAGGCTGAAGTGGGAGAATCACCTGAGGTCAGGAGTTCGAGACCAGCCCGACCAACATGGGGAAACCCTGTCTCTACCAAAATTACAAAAAAAATCAGCCGGCATGATGGCGTGCGCCTGTAGTCCCAGCTACTCGGGACGCTGAGACAGGAGAATCGCTTGAACCCGGGAGGCAGAGATTGCAGTGAGCCGAGATCACACCACTGCACTCCAGCCTGGGTGACAGAGCAAAACTCCGTCTCAAAAAAA
>NC_045451.1:167163-218988 GCF_002776525.5 Piliocolobus tephrosceles
TTTTTGAGACGGAGTCTTGCTCTGTCACCCAGGCTGGAGTGCAGTGGCCGGATCTCAGCTCACTGCAAGCTCCGCCTCCCGGGTTTACGCCATTCTCCTGCCTCAGCCTCCCAAGTAGCTGGGACTACAGGCGCCCGCCACCTCGCCCGGCTAGTTTTTTGTATTTTTTTAGTAGAGACGGGGTTTCACCATGTTAGCCAGGATGGTCTCGATCTCCTGACCTCGTGATCCGCCCGCCTCGGCCTCCCAAAGTGCTGGGATTACAGGCTTGAGCCACCGCGCCCGGCCAGCAATAAACAATACTTTTTAACGCCACAGAACTTTTTTCAGTTCCCGTGAAATTGCACAAAACGATGGTCACCAAAAAGGATTCTAGAGCTGTGTGCCTGGGTTTACATCAGCTCTACCGTTTATGAGCTGTGTAATCTTCAGGCAATCACTTACTCTCTCCAGGCCTCAGCTGGCTCTTGTGTAAAACAGGGCAAGTATGACCTAATTCACAGAGTAGCTATGAGGATAAATGAGTTAATACATGCAAAACAGCACATAAGCACTGAGTATGCTATTAATTAACTCCAAAAAACTAAATGAAATGTCTCAACTATTGGAATACAGGGCTTTTTAAAGAACAACTTTAAAAACACAGAATATTTGGATCATATATTCGGCAGATCTGGGTTCAAATCACTGGGAGATACCTGTTTCCACCTATGTAACACATTGCCCTAACAGGTCTAGGATAGCCAGAGGGTGAAGGGCAGGGCAGAACCCAAGTTTGCAATATGCTGTTGGTAAACTTATGAGGGCAATCATAAATTAACCAACAGCATGTTGCAAACTTGGGTTCAAATTAAAAAGGTGTCTCCCAAATCCCAGAATCTCTTCAGCTAAAAATCTTAGCTTAGCTGTCATTTTCCTCCAGAAACAATGATTAACTCCTTTCAGACATGTCCTAACCCTCACTGTTCCTCCCCTCAACTAGAGGGCCGGTAGGACAACCTCTTGTCTCATCTCCACTCCTGTACTTCCTTTCTTAACACACATCTGTCACTTCCATGTTTAAGGACGACGGGCTCAATGCTGTCTTCAGAGTGAAGTCCTAACTCTAACCGAAATTTAACCGAAATATTAAAACACACTCATACAAGGCCAACTCTCCAGGAACATCTTTAAATAAGTTACACATACATTACTGACTTCCAGACACAGCTGAACACGTACTTTACGCAACTTTTTACATGTCGTACTCTCTCCCACTAATGCTCCTCACCCCCCACAAATGGTACCCAGACTTTTTTGACAAAGGCTCTTTGTCCAAAAACACCCCTTTTTTGACAAAGACTCTGCGTGGCAGATGCCCACAGTGCTCTACAAATATCTGCTGCCCCACTTGCATCTGCATTGTCAGTTATCTGCTTACCAGTTTCTCCTCCCCCCACCCCACTCCTCCACAGCCAGTATATTCCTCAAGATCCCAAGAGGCAGTGATTACCCGTGCAAATAGAGTAAGTTTTAAGCACTCAGGCAAGTCTTCTGTTCAAATAAACTACTTAAAATACTTATTTCTCACTCTGCATCTGCACAATATTTAAAAGGGCAGTTAAAATTTTTAACATTCCAAAGCCAACTGTGATAGAAATTTCATAAACGGAATCTATTTCAACGCAACCAGCAACGGCGGATGAAAAGTACGTAAAGTCAACATCTGCATATCAATTACTGATATTCGCATCGAAAGCTCAACGGTGAAGAAACAAGGCCCCGTTATCAGCTGTTCTTCAAACCTTTCTAGGGGAAAAAAATCTGGGCAGATTTAGGTGTCACTGTCAGCTCCTGCCCTACATTTGCCGTCACTCAAGGCTCCTCCAGGGAGAAGCTTCCAGGAGAACCCGGTCTCGGGGCTGCGGCAGGCGGCTGGCGGGTGGGGCGTTGCTGGGGTCCTCACAGGGGTCGCCACAGCTCCTTGCCCTTTCTCTTCTTCTCCATCCTCGTTCCCTCTCCCTCTACTCCTCGCTCCCTTCACCAGTCCCCCCTCTCTCCCTCGGTCCCCGTCCCCATCTTCCCCCTATTCCTCCTCTCCCCTTTGGTCCCCGTCCCCTTCTCCGCCCTCCCGGGGCGGCCCCGCTCCCACGTGACCGGCGGCGGGCGGGGCGGGCCGCGGGCGCGTCAGGGGTCGACGGGCGCCGTTCGGGCCGCGAACCCGCGCCGTGGGAACGTCCCGGGATTCCCGAGACGACCACGGGCGGCGCCAGGGCGGGCTGCTGGCGTGGGTGTGGGCTGGGTACCGGCGGGGGCGGGGCTCGGAGGGGGCCAGACTGGGGCGGGGGCCAGGACCGGGGCAGGGGGCGTCGCCGCGCGGGCCCGCGCTGGGCCGGGCCGTACCTACCACTCGGCCCCCGAGGAGCACCGCGTCTCTGCTGCTGCCTCTCGCAGGGCTGCCGCGTCTTCCGCCGAGCGCAGCCACGTCCCGTGGGGCCGCCTGCGCCCGCCCGCGCCTCCGCCCCGCGCGGCGGGACCCCCGCCTCAGCGCGCGCCCACCCCCGGCGCGACTCGTCCCCTCCTCCCGCGCAGCCAGAAAGAGAAAATGGCGCTCGATTGGCCTCAGGAAGTGACGTTGGCCCTCATTTGCATGTAGGCGCAGCTAGCCAATGGGAGCAGAGTGTGCTTGGGGGCCCCTGGCATTTCCCACAGGCCCCCCCGGGGCCCCTGACTAAAGCTGGACTGGAGGCTCTGGGGTGGCAGTGAGGGGCCCCTGTAGGGCCCCCTGACTCCCTTCTGGCCCAGGGAACTGCCCTGCCAGCTCCTTTCCACATCTGTGGAAACTCTCGTGAGAGTTTGAGTGGGTAATGACGTCACTAAAGGGGTGGGGAGAGTGTGTCATCAACCATGTGACTAATCACGTGGACTCACCACAGCTTTGACTTCATTTGCATGGAATGGGGTGGAGCTAGTGCCAGCTCCAGGAGTGGTGACCCCGCCCACATCTCAGAGCCAATGGGAGCCCAGCTGTGATAATACTGCCTTGCCATTGGAAGACAGAACTTTGGCTCCCAGAACTGGGACAAGTGTGCCATGATTGACATATCCTGGTGAACCGACTGGCTGGGGTCTCCTGACTTCATCATTCCTG
Organism: Piliocolobus tephrosceles; assembly: GCF_002776525.5. Lineage (NCBI taxonomy): Eukaryota > Metazoa > Chordata > Mammalia > Primates > Cercopithecidae > Piliocolobus > Piliocolobus tephrosceles. The sequence continues at coordinate 170,294 of NC_045451.1, forward strand.
TGGGAAAGTGATCACACCTTTTCTTGAGAATTCTGATTTTTAGATCTACTACAAGTTGTGTGGGGAGAGGGTTAATTGCATACATTTGTATAAACTATTAACCTAAAAGTTCACTTTTGCACAGGTTTTTATCAGTTGTGTAGCAATAATAATTTATTCCTCAAAATGAGTGGAACATGGAGTAGGGCTTTCAAAATGGCTCTAGGTCTTCGTTCTGTGGAGTCCCCAGGCCTCTGGTGGACGCCCTCGTGCCCTAGAGCACGTGGGAGTAACCACGAGGGCAGCGCAGGCGCCTCCCCCAGTGCCCCCAACCTTAACCCTAATTCTGACCCTGCACCTGAACCTCACCCTAGCGCTAACCCTGACTCTGACGCTAACTCTCCCGCAGTGTTCCTTCCCCTGAGCCTAACTCAGCCACGCCCTCCGTGGCTGTTCCAGGCCTTTCCTTCTTGGCCCGAAGCCCCCTGCAGGACACGTGCCCATTTCAGCACAAGGCCATGTCTCCTTCCAGAGTGCTGAGCCCCTGCAACCCGCCACCGGCCTCCAGCCCTGAGGCCCACTCCAGCCGTCGCGGGGCAAAGGCTGTGCCCAGGCTGGGCCTTCAGCCCACAGACCTCTGCAGAGCCTCCTTGTCACCATCCACTTGCCCATAATTTCAGCTTTTCCCTCTCAATGGGAGCCTTCTGCTCAGTTTAACCCAGTGACTAAAAACAATAGGCACTAAATAAATGTCCATATTCGTTTTAAAATTGTGTTCAATGGTGGGCCGATATGACCTGACCACAATTTGCTTTTTTCCTACGGGAATACAAGTCATAATTGAAGAAGAGTTTGCCCTTTATGTTTGCTTACGAGTTAAAATGTTGTTTTGAGTTACGGTGGTAAATGGATGTGTGTCCCTATATATCTTCCTTGCAAAATTATGGGTGGGTTGAAAAGTGTAGTTAAAGTCTGCAGTCTCCCGTTGATCCTCTAGTGACCTCTCATTCTATCACATTTCTCAAAACAGCAGTCCCTGTGTCTGTCTCCCCAGCCCCCTGCACGCCTCTCACCCCTACCCTCACCACTCTGCAGAAACGCCTTGGTCACCAGTGCCCTCCTAATTGTTGAGTCCAAAACAGATTTTAGGCCTCGTCTTTCTCGATCTATCTTCCACTTGTTACTACAGACCAATCCCCCTTTCCTACAGACCTTCCCCCACAAAGCCGCCCCCCACCGCACTACTCCCCAAAAGGGCTCTTTACTCTCCAAACTCACGAACTGTTTCCTCATCTTCGCCTGCGTCTCTTCCCGGCCCATCCTTGAACGCGGTGTTCTCTGGGATCCCGCTGGCTTTTTCCTAACAGTGCAGCACATATGCGCCACTTGCTTCCTGTGTGCCAGGCACCGTACCGGGTATTGGAACTCCCACGCCTTTCATTTTTTTCTGCATTTTCTCCCTTGTTAATTTCGACCCCAGATTCAAACCTTGTTATTTCAATTCCAAACCAGTATCTTCACCTCTTCCTAGGTTTCAGTTTGATTTTTCTGGCTGCCAAAGGGGGCAGCTCCACTTCAGAGTCCCACAGGCAACTCAGATTCAAAACGTTCAAATCTGAGCCCATAGTTCTCTCCTCAACAGCCACTCCGACAGCAAGCAGTGTGTTCCCTGTCTTTTCCAATTTTATATCCCAAATATTCGTCAGGTCTGTTCCCTCATCTGCAGCCCCACCACCACTGCAGGCATTCAGGTCATCTCCTGCCTGTAACACCTGCACAGGCTCCCACCGCCTTAGCTCCAGCTTGGTACCTCAGGTACTTTCCCCAGTCAGCCCTTTTAGAGACTGAATCTGACTGTCCTTCCCTTCTTGCTGCAATCACTCAAAATCCCCCAGGGATCAAGCCCAGCTGGTCAGCATGACACACAAATTCTCCAATTCTCAGTCAGCCCCCAGCCCCATTTTGCTCCTGTAAACCCCACATGGTGTTTGTTCGTGGAATTCCTGTCCCAACCCCTGAGGTAATTTTCATTCCACTGCCATTCAAGGCTGAACCCTACTGGCCTGTCTCCCACAAAGATCTCCCTGAACACACACACACACACACCCACACACACACACACACCCCAGAATGTGGGAGGTACTTCTTGACATTCCCAAAACATTCTGTGTCTCCTGCTGCCCTCACCACCTTGTTTACTGTTATCTGCTCGCTGCTTGTCTCTCTACGGGGCGCCAATAGGGGCCATGTCTCATTCATCATTGTATCCCTTGTGCCCACATTACTTTAATAAATACAATATCAACATTTGCATAAATATGATACATTTGATAAATATAATCAAATTTAAATGTTGAATGATTTTTTTCCCCTTGCATTTTGCTATGAAAATGTCGAATGTACCGAAAAGTTGAAATAATTGTTCAGGGAACACCATCACCTAGCCTTTCCAGTTAACATTTGCTTACTTCCGTTATCACATACGTATTCAAATATTTACCTCTTGACTCATTTTTTTCTTAAGCAAACATCAGTACACCATCCCTAAACACTTCAGCGTGGATATCTGATGAATACAGTTTAAAACCGCCATCCACAGCGTTGCGCTAAAAAGGACTGTCCCTCCCACCACAGAAGGAATGAGCAATAAGACCTGGGGACTTGTCAAGATTATTTTCATAGACTCAGGAAAGTGCATGACACTGAAGTCATCAAACCAAAGACACAAGTTGGACCTCAGGACTTATCTACCAGGCAAGTCACAGCTCATGCAGGTTTATTCTGCACACCCACTTCCGAATCACAAGAAGACCACAGACTTGGCGGCAGTAGAAGAGTAGATGCCTTGACTCCGGTTGCTCCGTTAGGTTTAAAAAGGAAGATGGCCCATGTGGAAGCTTCCCACTCTCTCATCTAGGTCCCCTTATCACCAGCATTGGCATTTGTAAGATAGTTGTTCAGAACAAAGGGAGCCCCAGAGTGGACTGTGGCAGCCACAGGCACCTTTGTGTGAATTAGAGAGGCAGGGCCTCTGGGTGTGTTGCTGTCCTCCGGGACCTGGCTCGTCGAGATGAAGGGGCCTTGGTATGTCTTCCAGTATCACTTCCTCTGCTTCTGTGCAGACCCAGCCCCACAGCAGGGCACAGACCTATGTGAAGAGAGCGAGCTGGATTTCAGCTCCCACTTCCCGCTCCGCTCGCTCTGTGTAAAGCACAAGCATGTACAACTATAGTCAGCAGCCCGACTGGTCTACGCACAGAGACGACTGTGCACGTGCACATGTACAATCAAAGAAACTGCAGAGTTCATCTAAAACCAGTGAGCCACAGAAGAGGAGAGCTTTGGGAACAACTTACACGTACTCTTTCTCTACTTTGTTTTTTGAGGTTTCTTTTTTCTCTTAGAGACAGGGTCATACTCTTAGAGGCAGGCTGCAGTGATAGGATCATAGCTCATTGCAGCCTCGGCCTCCTGGGCTCAAGGGATCTCCCTACCTCCGCCTCTCAAGTAGCTGGGACTACAGGTGTGGACCGCCGTGACTGGCTAAGTTCTTCGGTTTTGTTAGAGAAAGGATCTCACTATGTCACCCAAACTGTTCTCATACTCCTGGACTCAAGAAATCCTCCCGTCTCAGCTTCATAAAGTGCTGGACTGAGAGGCATAAACCACCACACCAGGTTATTTCTCCCCTTTATCCCGCATACGCTCTGTGTAGGTCCACGAGGTGCCAAGAATACGGTGCTGAGCAGACTCCATCCCTGCTCTCCTGGAGCTTAAGCTAATGGAGGAGAAAGGCATCCGCGAAATAACTACACAATGAAAATATATGTATAAACTTTGGTCAATGCTCCTGAGAAAGGAAATCTCCATATATGCCTGTGACCCAGAAACCTGATGTAGACCCGCAGTCTCGAAGAAGCAGGGTCTGGGATCAGGGGATACGTAAAGCTGTGAGAGGCGGAGAAGAAGAGAGGTCTGCGAGAGGCCCCAAAGAAGGCCTGCGCCTGAGGGAGCCTGGCACAGCCAGACCGGAGCAGCCAAAGTGCAGGCCACAGGAAGAAGAGGATCACATGGGAGGCCAGGGCCAGGCTAGGAAGCCATTTGGGTTGTATTAAGACCAAGGAGAGGCCAAGGAAGTGGTTTCAGTGGCTGGGTTGATAGGATCAGATTTGCATTTGAAATGTACAGCAGGGCCGTCCTGTGGAGAAAGGAATGTTGATTGAGGAAAGGAAGATGCAGCTTAAGAGGAGGTCTCGTTGGAGCAGTCCTGGTGAAAGATGATGACAGTTGGGAACTGACATGAGGGTGGCAGCAGTGAAGATGAAAAGAAGTGGCCAGCCTTGAGAGAAAATTTGGAGGGGAGAGAATCTGCAGTTGTTGGCATGGAGAGCTGGAGGCAAGCCCTAGAGGGGCACTTGTTTTTGTGGAGCTTACTGGCTTCGGAAGTATGCTTGGCTTTCTCTGGTGGGTCCTGAGTTAGAAGTGGAAACAATAAAAGTATGGAAAACTGGCAGTCACTGACTAAGTCCTGGCCATTTTGGGCTGATGGCTGCAGAGGCACAGGTCACAGATCGTCTTGTACAGTCAGACCATTTTTCGTTGGCACATTCAGTTTGGTCTCCCTTCCCCTTGTGGTCATTCTCTCACTGGAAAGTTTGGACAGCTCAGGGGAGGCTAGAGATCCAGATCTTCACAGCTTGGAGGTTGTCTGGTTGCCCCCATGGGCAATCATTTCATGAGAATTCTTTTCTTTGTGTTGTAGCATCATGGAGATCATCTGATGACAGAGCAGCTGCACAGAAGCACTGCAGACTCTGCAGAGGATGCAACCAACAGCATCATGACCACTATGACAAAACATGACTAATAGTTCTCATAAGATGCTTCTGAACTGGGAACACCAGTTTCCCATCCCAGGACAAGGTAACAAATCCCACAGGCCATAGGGGATCCCATAGGATCAGCCTTAAAGAGACAAATAGTTTTTTCCTTACGGCATTGTATAGTCTCTTTCACTTTGCCTGTCTCATTCATCCAAGTACAGCGAGGAGCTTAGCAGCACAGATGCCATGACTCGCCAACAAGAAATCTAGAGCAATAGGCTTGTTCGTCACCATGTATACCAGTGAGCTGAGACTGGCCTGTGTTCCATCCAGGGCACAGGAGGTGGTGTTCACACTTCTCACTTCTGCCGAAGTGAGTAGTAATTTTCTCAAAGTCTCCTCTACTTGTATGATTCCCACCTCTGGGAACACTGTTCTGCTTGTTCATATAAACAATGAGTCAGTAATTTCTCCAGGAATAGTGCCTGAATGATCAGCCGGATTTCCAGCCTTGGTGATTTCTAAAATTAGACTCTCTATGTACAGACGAGTCTCAGAATTCTATTCCTAAAGTGCGTGAGAGGCTGGGGCAAGGTGGCTCACGCCTGTAATCCCAGCACTTTTGGGGGCCAAGGTGGGCAGATCACGAGGTCTGGAGATGGAGACCATCCTGGCTCGAACATGGTGAAACTCCATCTCTACTAAAAATACAAAAAAATTAGCCGGGCATGGTGGCGGGCACCTGTATTCCCAGCTACTCAGGAGGCTGAGGCAGGAGAATGGCATGAACCCGGGAGGTGGAGCTTGCAGTGAGCCGAGATAGCGCCACTGCACTCCAGCCTGGGTGACAGAGTGAGACTCCATCTCAAAAAATAAATAAATAAAATAAAATAAACTTCATGAAAGCAATCAGCTCTGGACCCAAAGAAAGCAGCATCCAATAGGGGTGTATGGGGATCCAGGAAAAAAGGGATTTGTCTATGACACTAGCTTGGAACCAAGGTTTTACATTAGCTGGGTTATGCTAATTGGGTCTCTATTGGTATCTTTAAGGTGGCAAATACTGGTCTATCACTCTATGAAGGTTGTTGAATGCAAATTTAGTTTTAGGTTTTATTGTTCATGTAGATGCAAGTGGAAACGCTATCAGCTGTGATCTGCTATGTCTCATTTAATAAAACTAGAATTGCCTAGAGGTTTTCATCATTGGAATGTGGTGATTGATGGCATGTCCTGTAGTCAGTAAGACTGAGGGCACTGACTACTGTCTGGGATAATCTGAGAATGGTGTTAGACTATTTTCTGATCTCTTATCATAAAAAGGGAAGAAAAGAGAAAAAGGGGGTCATTATGAGTGGACCGCAACAAGAGGCCTATAGAAAATTAGAAGAATGATCATAGGCAAACGATGAAAACTAAAACAAGAATCAGAGTCGTGGTCCACTGTCTTGAGCAGAAACTTTCCACTGTTTGAGCTTGTTCTAAAGATCTTGAGTCAGCTTCCTGCTTCCTAAGATGGGCTGCTTCTGGGGAATCTCTAAAGCTTGAGGTCTGCTTTTGGAATAGGCTTCCAATTGTGTGGGATTCTGGATTGCTGCTTTAGCAAGTTGTGAAATGTTTGGAGTTTCACTGCTGTGGCTGTTGTAAACGTAGATGGTAAGTCCCTTCCAACAAAATTTAAGAGCAATTTTCTCAGACATCTCTTCTAACAGACAAAATCTCCAGGTTGAAGATCATGAGGAAGCTATTTAGGAAGATGTTGTAAGAAGGGGGCTGTTGAATATTGAACATCATCAGTATTTTGCTCATCTGGGTGCAGCAGGGCCAGGGCTAGTATCAGAAGTGAAATCCTAAATGCATTACAAGCTGTCTTAGTCCATTCAGGCTGATATAACAAAATATCAGACTGAGTGGCTTATAAACAACAGAAATTTATTTCTCACAGTTCAGGAGGCTGGGAAGTCCAAGATCAAGGCAGTGATCGGATTCAGGGTCTGGTGAGGTCCTAGTTCATCATAGAAGGCCATCTTCTCACTATACCTCACATGGTGGAAGAAGTGATGGGTCTCCTCTGGGTCTCTGTTTACAAGGGCACTAATTCCATCTGTGAGGGCTTCACCCTCGTAACTCACCTCCCAAAGACCCCACTCTTAATAAATCACATTGGGGGTTAGGATTTCAACATATGAGTTTTGGTGAGACGTTCAGTCTATAGCACCAGTTCAGAGGGTAATTGATGTTTCCCTGAAGGAGGGAACCATATGGCTAGAAGGCGAGTGGGACTACCTTTGGCCAAAGGAACTCCAGGGTTTCTGAAAATTTTCCTACCTTTAATTAAGGATGCCGTTGACTCTCTCAATCTATTCAGAATGTGTGGGTAGTGAAGGCAGTGTGGTTTGGGGGTAGGAGGTAACACTTCATAGGATCCTCTTATAATGGCTCCATAGAGTGTGTACCTTGGTCACTTGACGTGAAAGCGGAGATGCTCCAAGGTTGGAAACATGAAAGCAAGCAGCTTTTTAGGAACTGTAAGGACTGTGGCTTTTTGTTAAGGAAATATTTTAACCCACCCTGAAAATAGACATGCAATAACTAAAACATCCTCAACTCTCATGGAGGGCAGAGGCAGGTAAAATCCATCTGTATTAGCCTGTTTTCGCACTGCTGATAAAAACATACCCGAGACTGGGCAATTTACAAAAGAAAGAGGTTCAGTTGGACTCACAGTTCCACGTGACCGGGGAGGCCTCACAATCGTGGCAGAAGGTGAAAGGCACGTCTCATGTGGTGGCAGCAAAAAAGAGTAGAGTCAAGTGAAATGGTTTTTCCCTTATCAAATCATCAGATCTCGTGAGACTTATTCACTACCATGAGAACAGCATGGGGGAAACCGCCCCCATGATTCAATTCTCTCTCACTGGGTCCCTCCCGCAACATGTGGGAATTATGGAAGTACAATTCAAGATGAGATTTGGGTGAGGATACAGAGCCAAACCATATCACTATCTGAAGATGCTCATGGGGCTATTGAGATCTTAATCCCTGGTCATGTTCCATCTTTATGGATTTTTCCACGATTATATGGTCGACAGGTCATAACACATGCCCAAAATAATCTCAACTATCTTTTTAAAGTTCTCCCACCAACATCGATTTAAGATAGTAACCAATTTGTCTGTACCATGAGCAGTAGTTTCATTGAGAAATTTAGCCAATATTCATCTGAAATCATCTAGTACCACCAACAGGCCTTCTTGGAAGTGCCAGAGATTATCTGAGTAACGGTACAACCAGGCTTCTTCCGTAACAGTGGATATCTTATAACGGCCTCTTTGAATCCCTCCAGGGGTTTATTCTTTAGGGGTTTAGATTAGGATCACAGCCTTTGTTAAAACGGTTTGGCATGAGGACCAAGTATTTCCTTTAGTTTCCATGGTGTCTCTTCTTGCCTAGGCCTCAACCTTATTAATAGAAGGGAAAGGCTTCATCTCTTGAGGAAGTAGGAGTCCAGCTAAAAGCTCCTGAACTTGTCCATTTTGGATGGGGGTCCCAGTAGAAGTGAGAAACCTCCTGTTTCCAAAGCTTCCCACAGTTGTGTGCTGCTCCCAAAGCCCACCTGCTGTCTCTGTGTGCAGCCCCTCTGGATTCTCACTGTCTGACAACCTCTGTAAGCACAGTGAGCTTGGCCATCAGGGTTGATTTTACCTCGGGAGAGGACGCCATCCTTAACAAAGAAGAGAGAGTGGTGATAGCACATCCTACCTGACCACTTCCGGCTTCACTCTTGAGCTATAATCCATCCACAAATAGTATTAGGTCAGGGTTCTCCATCGAGGTCTCCAGTGAACCTAAAAAGTTACAGAAGGCTCCCTGGCTGAGGTAGCACCCCCTTCAGGCTCCCTTTCCTTGGCAGAGGTATGAGAGCAGCAGGATTCAGGGCACTGCAGCGTGAACAGTAAGGGGAGGGGAACACAATCTCCTAAAAGGCTAATTGGCTGGCTGGGAAGTATGCATTTTCAGACAGCAGCAATGTCTGCATGGAAGCAGGAACAAGGAGGTCAAATGGGGAGACGAGAACTGTGATATGGTTTAGCTCTGTGTCCCCACCCAAATCTCATCTCAAATTGTAATCCTCATGTGTCACGGGAGGAGCCTGGTGGGAGGTGATTGGATCACAGGGGTGCTTTCCCATGCTTTCTTGTGATAGTGAGGGAGTTCTCACAAGATCTGATGGTTAAAAAGTGGCAGTTTCCACTGAGTTCTCTCTCTCCTGCCACCATATTAGAGGTGCCTTGCTTCTGCTTCACCTTCTGCCATGATTGTAAGCTTCCTGAGACCTCCCCAGCCATGCGGAACTGTGAGTCAATTAAACTTCATTATAAATCACCAGTCGCAGGTAGTATCTTTATAGCAGTGTGAAAATGGACTAATACAAACCGGTTCATCAGAAGCCTCAAAAAGTTTTCAGTGTCAGCTATTGTCCTAAGACAAGGAGAATAAGCCTCTGCACCCAGATCAAGGGTAAAGCGATAGTGAGTCCAGGGTCTTTGATGGTTCCCAGGAAGTTGAGTAAAAACCCCAAGCACTTGCGCAGATTGCTCCTGCAAAACCGACCATGGGAACGTTTGCAGTTAGGGATGCCAAGGGAAGGGGCCATTGAAGAGCCTTCTTCAGGTCCCAGAGGCCTGTGCATGTTTATGCTCCCAAAGCAAAGGATCTCTTACTGAGGTCTTAGTCAATTCACAAAAAAAAGTGTAGTAATTTTAGAAAAATTTGGCACTTATTGCAGTATCCATTCAAACCTAGAAATCCTCTCAATTGTCATTCTGTGAGAGATCTGGAATCAACTTGCGTAGTCTCCTTAGATAGGGCATGTCCTGAATAATAAACTATGTTTTGGCAAAATGGTAACATGTCTTCTGAAACATTATGTCGGCCAGGCGCGGCGGCTCAAGCCTGTAATCCCAGCACTTTGGGAGGCCGAGACGGGCGGATCACGAGGTCAGGAGATGGAGACCATCCTGGCTAACCCGGTGAAACCCCGTCTCTACTAAAAAAATACAAAGAACTAGCCGGGCGAAGTGGCAGGCGCCTGCAGTCCCAGCTACTCGGGAGGCTGAGGCAGGAGAATGGCGTAAACCCGGGAGGCGGAGCTTGCAGTGAGCTGAGATCCGGCCACTGCACTCCAGCCTGGGCGTGACAGAGCGAGACTCCGTCTCAAAAAAAAAAAAAAAAGAAACATTATGTCCCTTTTCTACCAAGGCTGAGAGAAAGTCAATGGAATCTTTTTCGCAGGCTTTTTTGGTTTTTTTTCTTTTCTCTCTTTTTTTTTTTTTTTTTTGAGACAGGGTCTCATTCTGTCACCCTGAGTATTTCAGGCTGGAATGCAGTGATGCAGTCATAGCTCACTGCAGCCTCAACCTCCTGGACTCAAGTGATCCTCCCACCTGAGCCTCCCAAAGTGCTGGGATTACAAGCATGAGTCGCTGCACATGGCCATCTTTTAAGTCTTGATTGAGGACCTGCAAAAAATAGGAGGGAACTTCATTGAGACTCTAAGGCAAAACTGCCCAGGTATACTCTTGTCCTACCTAGGTGAGGACAAAGGGTACTGAATGTCTCTATGCAGGGGCATGCCGAAAAAGACAAAGAATCTCTATCATGACGGCAAGTGGCTTCAGGAGGAGTTGACAGCAGGAAGGGGTTTGGGTTAGGAGCCACTGGGAAGCAAGAGATGACAATTTTCTTGATGGCCTTCAGACCTTGAAAAATCGACATCCGGCCGGGCGCGGTGGCTCAAGCCTGTAATCCCAGCACTTTGGGAGGCCGAGACGGGTGGATCACGAGGTCAGGAGATCGAGACCATCCTGGCTAACACGGTGAAACCCCGTCTCTACTAAAAAAATACAAAAAAACTAGCCGGGCGAGGTGGCGGGCGCCTGTAGTCCCAGCTACTCCGGAGGCTGAGGCAGGAGAATGGCATAAACCCGGGAGGCAGAGCTTGCAGTGAGCTGAGATCCGGCCACTGCACTCCAGTCCGGGCGACAGAGCGAGACTCCGCCTCAAAAAAAAAAAAAAAAAAAAAAAAAAAAAAAAAGAAAAATCGACATCCTCATCCATTTGGTTTCTTTACTGGCAGAACAAGAGCATCAAGAGCTAGTGAAGTGCATGAGAAGGCCTTTGGATCCAAGGCCTTCAAAGATTGGTGTCAGCCCTTTGTTTCTGGCTTCAAGGAATATGCGGGAAGTTTAGGTTACAGTGTGGTAGAAGAGTTGTTGGGAAAAGGTAGGGTATCTGGACACAGGGGAGAGGAGGAAGGAGTTGATGGAGGTGTGGAAGGAGAGAAACAGGAGAGGACAAGGGGGAGGAGGAGGGCTAGACACAGGGGGACACGGAGGGCAGGCGGCTGAGGGGCTGTTTGTCAAGTCAGTCGTTAGCATTGGCCAGACAATCTCTTAGCGAAATACTTTTTTATTCACAAATTCATTTGGAGGCCTCTGCATTTAGGCCTGGGGAATCTTATTCATTTTCTTCTATAAAGAATCTCTGGGCCGGGCGCGGTGGCTCAAGCCTGTAATCCCAGCACTTTGGGAGGCTGAGACGGGCGGATCACGAGGTCAGGAGATCGAGACCATTCTGGCTAACACGGTGAAACCCCGTCTCTACTAAAAACTACAAAAAACTAGCCGGGCGACGTGGCAGCGCCTGTAGTCCCAGCTACTCGGGAGGCTGAGGCAGGAGAATGGCGTGAACTGGGGAGGCGGAGCTTGCAGTGAGCTGAGATCCGGCCACTGCACTCCAGCCTGGGTGACAGAGCGAGACTCCGTCTCAAAAAAAAAAAAAAAAAGAATCTCTGAAATGAACAATGTTTTTCAAGCCAAATGTTCCCAGAGTTGCCACTGAAGACCCAAGTCACCCTTGGTGAAGTTTTGCCATTTAGAAAGATCAGCATGAGAATTAGGACCATGAGAAGCATAAGTCTTTCCTGGAAGAGCAGAGGATTCAACCGTGGATGCCCTGCGCGCTGGTGACGGGCAGCAGGCGTGTCATGCCAGTGCACAGTGTGTCTCAGGTCCCCAGCCTGTGGGCTGGCTTCCTCCAAAAACAGACCCAGGACCCGGCACCAGACCCCCACCCCCAAGCAGAAAACCAGAGAGAATGTTCTAAAAGCCAAGTTCTCAGGACAAAACCCCTGGACAGCAGAATCTCGCCCAGTTTCCCTGGTGATCCACAGCCAAGTTCGTGGATGTGAACAAGGGTCCGGTAAGAGCTGCAGACTCGCCTGTCTGTGAGGCTGACCCATGTGCCCCTCATGCTTCTCCTTACTATGATGAACACCACGTTTAGAAAGCACAGCACTGTGCTCAAGATGCGAAGGAAACCATAGACAAAGAACTAAGGGCAGTTGGGAGAATGATGCATGAACTGTAGGGAATACTAATAAATAGATATAAATAGATAATAAATATATATAAATACATATTAATAAATATATAGTTGTGTGTCAAGCACAAACAACCAAATAAAAGTTCTGAAGCCAAAAAGTACAATTACGGTAATGAAAAATTCAACAGAGAGGCACAGCAGCAGATTTGATTAAGCAGATGAAAGGATCAGCAAACTTGAATATAGGGCAATTGAAATTATCCAGTCAGAGGAGCAGAAAGAAAACAGAATAAAGAAAACTGAGGCCATGTGCAGTGGCTCATGCCTATAATTCCAGCACTTTAGGAGGCCAAGGTCAGAGGATCATTTGAGGCCTGGAGTTTGAGATTAGCCAGAGCAACAGAGTGAGGCCCTATCTCTACAAAAAATTAAAAAGTAAATCATCTGAGCACGGTGGCATGCAGCTATAGTCCTACATATTCAGGAAGCTGAGGTGGGTGGATCACTTGAGCCCAGGAGTTTGAGGTTACAGTGAGCTATCATTGTGCCACTGCACTCCAGCATGGACAACAGAGCAATACCCTGTCTCTACAAAGGAAAGAAAAAAATGGGGGCCAGGTATGGTGGCTCACGCCTGTAATCCCAGCACTTTGGGAGGCTGAGGCAGATGGAAAACGAGGTCAGGAGATCAAGGCCATCCTGGCTAACATGGTGAAACCCCATCTCTACTAAAAATACAAAAAATTAGCTGGGCATGGTGGCAGGCACCTGTAGTCCTAGCCCTAGCTACTTGGGAGGCTGAGGCAGGAGAATGCTGTGAACCCAGAAGGTGGAACTTGCAGTGAGCCGAGATCATGCCACTGCACTCCACCCTGGGCAGCAAAGCAAGGCTCCATCTCAAAAAAAAAGAAAAAAAATAAAAAAGGAACGAGAAAATAATGGCCAAAAAACTTCTCAAATGTGATGAAAGACATGAATCTATATATCCAAGAAGCTCAATGAACTCCCAGCAGGACAAACTCAAAAGAGATTCACAATGAGACACATTACAATCAAAATACCAAAAGCCAAAGATAACAAGAAAATCTTGAATGCAGCCAGACAAAAGCAACTTGTAACATACAAGTGATCTTTAATAAGATTAACAGCCAATTTATCACCAGAAACTATGGAGGCCAGAAGCAGTGGGATGATATGTTTTACATTACTGAAAGAAAAAAACCTGTCAAGTAGCAATTTTATATCTGGCAAAACTATTCTTCAAAAATGAAGTAGAACTCAAGATATTCCCAGATAAACAGAAGCTAACAATTTATCACTAGTAGACCTTAGCTACAAAAAATGCTAAAGCGAACACAAGGTCAAACAAAAAAAATCTAGATGGCAACTCAATGTTATACAAACAAATAAAGATCTCTAGTAAAAGTAAGTATGTAAGTAAACATAAAAGCTAGTATTATTGTATTGTTGGATTGTAACTCCAATTTTTGTTTCCTATGTGACTCAAAGGACAAATGCATAAAACAATAATTATAAATCCATCTATGCTAATGGTCACACACATATAAATATGTAATTAATGGCAGCAACAATGTAAAGTAGGGGATGAATCTGGATAGAAGTAGAATTAATGTATGCTGTTGAAGCTATGTTTGTATCAATTTAAACTAGATTGGTATAAATTTAGGATTTAACTCTAATCCTAATAATAACCGCAAAGAAAATAACTATATGGAAAAGAAAAAAGGGGGAAATCAAAATTTTTCAAGCACAAAAGGAGGCAATATTGGAGGAATTAAGGAATACAATTAAGGAAATATAGAAAACAAATAGCAAAATGGCAGAAGTAAATTCTTCATTATCAGTAATCATGTTAAATGTAAATGGATTAAATTCACCAATTAAAGGGCAGAGGCTGGCAATATAAATTTTAAAACATGATCCAAGTATATGCTGCCCACAAGAGACTCATTTTACACCCAAGACAAAAGTTAAAAGTGAAATGATGGAAAAAATTCCACACAAAGAGCAACCAAAAGAGCTGGAATGGCTATATAAATATCATAGCAAACAGATTTAAGTAAAAAATAGTTATGAGAAAAAATAGGATGTTATATATTGATAAAAGGGCCAAGTCATCAATAAAATATAACAATTATAAATATAAGCATATATGCATCAAACAATGGAGCTCCAAAACATATGAAGCAGACACTGACAGAATTGAAGGGAGAAACAGTTCTACAATAATAATTAGAAATTTCAATACCCCATTTTCAATAATGAGTGGCATATATAGACAATCAATAAAAAATAGAATTTAAACACTACAGATGAATTAGACCTAACAGACACATAGAGAATACTCCATCCCACAACAGAACATAAATTATTCTCAAGTACAGACTGACCATTAAGTTTTTAATAAATAATAAATATCTGTTCTTTAGATCAGTTGGCTACTGGTAAAAAATATATATAATGATTTATTTGGGCCTTTGAATCTACATGCTACCTTTATTTCTAATATTTCTAATGTGCTTTGCACTCAGAATTCAGTATAGTGTCAAGCAGAAACAAGCATTTCCTTGCGTCTACAGTTTCTGCATGTGATTGAAGTCCACGTAGAATGATTGTCAATAAGGAAAAAACTGTATTTAAACTAAAATTATGCTGTTGCTTCCCCACTTGCTAATTTTTTGATGGAAGGAAATACTGCTCATATGAGAGGTTGGGAAAGTGAGACTTTGATCAGTCCACTGTCTCTACCAATGCTGGCAAGTTTATTATAGAAATTAAATATGGTAATAGAAAAGAAGGTACATTACTTTTACATTGCTCATAAAATTTTTCTACTCTAAAGAGCAAATTCAAATGTTGATATGATTGTCTTTATGCTGAGGCTACATTACTATAAATTAGGTCAGAGTAGGGAAGCAGATTAGATTTAAAATGGAACAAAATAGAAATTTTCTTTTTCCTTTATTTTCTTTTTATCCCTTTTTATCCCCTTTGCAGTAATCCTTGTTTATTAGCCCCTAATAAATTATGTAATCTTTCAGATAGTTTATATCTGAACATTTCATCCAAATAGTAAAGTGAAACAAAAACAATGCCTTTTATGCTGACTTATTCACCTTTTTCTAATAGAGATTTTGTCACATCTTGTTAAGCATTCAACTCACAATTACTGAGCATCACTGCTCCTTGTTATAGAGAAGGCAGTCAGTGAGAAGGACAGACAAGATAATTCATGCTGACAACAAGCAATAGATGTTTATACTGGATCTTCTAGGAGAAGCAGGATGGGGAGGGGAAAAACATAGGAAAACTTTTCCTAGAGAAGATGAGACCTGACTTGAATCTTGAAAAAGAAATAGGGCTTTAGACCATCAGACTAGAATAAATGCCTTCAAGGCAAAGGGTTAGCATATGTAAAGACAGGTATGCTGCTGCCTACAGCTATACACACACATTCCTTAGAATTGCTGGCAGTTCACTTGCATCTCAAAGAAATGTAATTTTTTTCTTCATTTCATGTGTGCAGAGAAGCTTTAGTTACACATGAAATGAGTTACCTTTCTCCAGAGCTCTTCGTACTCAATCAGGAAGCACTAACTAGGCTTTGCTCTGGAATGCTGGATCAGGGATGCCCACCAGAGAACCACCTGCAGGCTGGGGCAGAAGTGTCAAATTGGGCATGTGCAACAGTAGTCCCTTATGAAGTAGACGTGGTTTATATGAGTTCTGCAAGGATACTAGTGCTCTCTTCATTAATATGTGAATTAGTATGTTCTCACATTGCTATAAAGAACTACCTGAAACTGGGTAGTTTATAAAGAAAAAAGGTTTAACTGACTCACAGTTCCCCAGGCTGTACAGGAGGCATGGCTGGGGTGGGGGCCTCAGGAAACTTACAATCATGGCAGAAGGCAAAGGGGAAGCAAGCACGTCTTCACATGACAACAGAAGGAAGAGCAAAGAGGGAAACCCTACGCATTTTTAAACAACCAGCTTTCATGAGAACTCACTCACTATCATGAGAACGGCAAGGGGGAAATCTGCCCTCATGATCCAGTCACCTCCCACCAGGTCCCTCCCCTAACACTGGGGATTACAATGCAACATGAAATGTGGGTGGGGACACACAGCCAAACCATATCAATATGTTTCTCCATGCTTTCATAAAGAGAGTGCTCAATACTCTCTTAGCAGAACCTAGTGAGAAGATGGCTGAGCAGGACTCACTTGATAAATCGACATCATTTATATCTCCTTAAGCCTTTAAATTATTTCCTCTACATTAAATCAAGTTATGGATCTCAACTTCATTTAATGTGGCCACAAACTACTCCAGCTATATTTTTCTAAAAGAATTCTAATTTGTTGGCCGGGCGCGGTGGCTCAAACCTGTAATCTCAGCACTTTGGGAGGCCGAGACGGGCGGATCACGAGGTCAGGAGATCGAGACCATCCTGGCTAACAAGGTGAAACCCCGTCTCTACTAAAAAAATACAAAAAACTAGCCGGGCGAGGTGGCGAGTGCCTGTAGTCCCAGCTACTCGGGAGACTGAGACAGGAGAATGGCGTAAACCCAGGAGGCGGAGCTTGCAGTGAGCCGAGATCCGGCCACTGCACTCCAGCCTGGGCGACAGAGCGAGACTCCATCTCAAAAAAAAAAAAAAAGAATTCTAATTTGCATGTTTGTAGTCTGTTCTAGAGAGTGAGCAAGGGCCTGACCCATTGCTTTTCCTAAGCAATGGATGGATGGGAACCCCTACTCCCAAGAGGAGTCCTAGCTCTTTAGGAGCAGTGCTGCCAAGAACAAAGGATGCCAGGTGTATTCATCCTTTCTCACATTGCTCTAAAGAAATACCTGAGACTGGATAATTTATAAAGAAAAATGTTTAATTGGCTCACGGTTCTGCAGGCTGTACAGGAAGCATGATGCTGACATTTGCTTGGCTTCTGGGGAGGCCTCAGAAAACTTACAATCATGGTGGAAGGTGAAGGGGGAGCAGGAACGTCTTACAGAGCAGGAGCAAGAGAGAGAGCGAGAGGGGAGGTGCTGTACACTTTTAAACAACAAGATCTCGTGTGAACTCACCATCGTGAGTACAGTGCTGAGGGGATGGTGCTAAACCATTCATGAGAAATCCACCCCCATGATCCAATCATCTCCCACCAGTCCTCACCTCCAACACTGGGGATTAAAATTCAACATGAGATTTGGACAGAAACACAGATCCAAACCATATCTCCAGGTCCATCAACTAACGAAGCAAACACAGTCATTCCCAGCTACTCACACTAACACATGGAGTCCAGAATATCTGCCAAGAACACCTGTATCAATAAATTCAGCTCAATCTAGCAGTTTTCCTCCTTCTCTAATACCAATAAAATTCATTTTTACATACTTTACTCATGTTTCTACTGATAACTAGGACAAATCATTTTTTTTGTTTTTGTTTTTTGAGACAGGGTCTTGCTCTGTCACCCAGGTAGGAGTGCAGTGGCATGATCACGGCTCATTGCAGCCTCAACCTCCCGGGCTCAGGCAATCCTCCTGCCTCAGCCTCCTGAGCAGCTGGAACCACAGGTGTGCACCACCACACCCGACTAATTTTTAAATTACATGTAGAGATGGGATCTATGTTCCTCTGGCTTGTCTTTAATTTCTGGGCCCAAGCAATCTTCCCCCTCAGCCTCCCAAAGTGCTAGGATTATAGGCATGAGCCAATGCAACTGGCCAGAAAAAATGTTGTGTAAGCCTCTTTCCCCCAGTCAGATTTTGCATTCATCCCCCTTGGTGTGCAGGGATCTGACTGTGGTGATGGGTCTGGAGGCAGCAAGAGGTTTGGGGTTTGCTTTGAGAATGACCTGCTCTTGCAAGCTAATTGTCTCAATGAGAACATTACAAAGTCTTCCACAAGGGCAGGTTGATCCACTCAGGTGGGAAAAGAGCATTGGCTTCTAACAGCAAAAGGAAGATGATGTGGAATTTGAGGTTCCAGTTTCTCATTTGCATCACAATCCACCCAGTGATTCCCATTCCAATTCTTAGAGCCCTGCTCTTTTCCAGTCAATGTCCTAACTTTCCAGGAAAATGCCTGGAAAGGCTGTGATATCAATGTGTTGTTCTTCAACACCCAGAAGGATAAAATTGGGTTGGAACACAGAGAAATGGCTTTCCAGCTTGGGGCCCAGCCTGCTTGCCTTTCACTCCAAATCAGAACAGTTCATGAAAGTTCCACTGACCTAGCAGGCATCCTTACGACTCCGCACACAAGAAATCCATGCCTAGGGATTTTCAGATAAAGGACATTGAGTCATTTCCCCATCAGCACTTCCAAGGTTCTCTAGGGCACTTTACTATTTCCATTTTAGGCCCCTTTTCCTGCTCTTATTACTCTCAAAAAAGTTTCTTTTTTTTTTTTTTTTTTTTTTTTTTTTGAGACGGAGTCTGGCTCTGTCGCCCAGGCTGGAGTGCAGTGGCCGGATCTCAGCTCACTGCAAGCTCCGCCTCCCAGGTTCACGCCATTCTCCTGCCTCAGCCTCTCCAGTAGCTGGGACTACAGGCGCCCACCACCTCGCCTGGCTAGCTTTTTGTATTTTTTAGTAGAGACGGGGTTTCACTGTGTTAGCCAGGATGGTCTCGAGCTCCTGACCTTGTGATCCGCCCATCTAGGCCTCCCAAAGTGCTGGGATTACAGGCTTGAGCCACCGCGCCCGGCCTCAAAAAAGTTTCTAGGTGGGCATGGTGGCATGCAGCTATAATCCCAGCTACTCAGGAGTCTGAGGTGGGAGGATCGCTTGAGCCTAGGAGTTTGAGGCTGCAGTGAGCCATGATCATGCCACTGTACTCCAGCCTGGGTGAGAGAGCAAAACCCTGTCTCTTTTAAGAGAAAGCAAGAATGTTGCTAGCTCTGAGCTCTCCTTTCTGGATCCTTCACCTCATTTATGCTCCCATTACCACTTTCTGTTTCCACTCTATGGGGAGTTATCTGGACAACCCCAAAGGGCCCCTCATCCCTCAGGGGATCTTCGTGGGGCTTCTCTTGGAGATTTGCAGTAAGTTTCCCTTAGAAACTCAGAGAAGTTCTGCAATTTTTTAAAAACACCTTTTTAACGTGTCAATTCATATTTTGTTTGATTTAGTACTTTCAAAGCCAGTATAAGATCTGATCCTTTTTAGAAAGGTAGTAAAATGAAGAGACCCTATGTGAACAAATTAGACATAGTGGGAAAGACATAATTATTGCTGTACTTATCCCTTTCAAAGGGGAAGTAGAGTCATTCAGAGAAGAGGGGAAGGAGAAAGGTTCCAAGAGGGTCTGGTGTTTCAGAGCGCAGCACTGATGGCTTAGATGGGAGAAGCCACCTGCAGGCAGGACACTCACAGCCTAGGGACACCAAGGTGGTAATTCACACCTACATCGTGAATAGCAGCTAAGAGTGAATTGCAACATGTAGAGTAGAAACAGCCTGGGACAGGCTCGAGGCCAAGAGAACAAACAGATTTAGAAAAGCAGAGCTCAGTCAGTGTTGCCCGTGCAGCTTTACCTTAGTGGGAGTGTTTTGCTTGCAAAAGGAGAGTAAAAACAGGTTGTTCTCCAGACAGCTTGTTGCCAGTAAGACTGAGCGCTCCTCTCCCCTCGACTGCCTGGGCTCCCCAACCGGCATCTCAGATGCAACACGTGGTCTGGTGCCCAAGAGGATTCGTCAAGTCAGTGGTTGTCTGGAAATTTCACACCCTTTGATAATAACAGCTCATCTTTGACTGTGCCCCGCCTGCCTGCACGGTGCTGCCCCCGTGTCAGCCACCGGCCATGGCCTGGCTGAGGTGGCACAGGTGATGCTCTGCCATTTCATTTCGGCTCATGCCACAAACAAGTGTTCTTTTCACGGCCCACATAGCGCCATATTCTTCACACTTCTATGCTTTTTCTTAGTGATTTTGCTGTTTAAAATGACCCCAAGCCCAGTGCTGACGTACTGTCTAGCATTCTAAGAGCAAGAGGCTGTGATGTGCCTCACAGAGAAATGCGTGTGAGATAGCTTTATTCAGGTGTGAGTTCCAGTGCTGCTGGCCATGGACACAGTGTTAGTGGGATCACCAACATCTATTCAAAAGGTGTCTTTAAACAGGAACACGCATAAGCAAGGTGACGTACTGATTGGTTGATGAAAATGTGACCAGAGGCTCGCAGGAACCCAGCCCTGTATATCTCCAGAAGCAAGGGCTCTGTATTCACAAATTCAGTGTTTAGGTGACTTCATAGAACTAACGGTGGCAAATCACAAGAATCAACTGCATCTGCCTCCATTTTGCTCCACAGAGAAGCAAAGTGACAAGGAGGGTACATAGAAAACAGCCAGTACCCTCCAGTCCCACACAGCCTGGTGTCCAGGGGCAGAGTGGCTTGTGCTAAGCCTCATCCCAGCCCCACTCAGACTTCCTTTGTATTTCTGGTGATTCCCTCCTGTTTTCTCTGGTTCTCCAGAATACAGTCTTCCAAGTTGTTTTAATCAGATTCATTCCTACCTTGATGAAGAACTAGTGAAACATTTGAGATTACTGACCTCCTAGTGGTCTTTAAATTTTTTTTTGGCCGGGCGCGGTGGCTCAAGCCTGTAATCCCAGCACTTTGGGAGGCTGAGATGGGCGGATCACGAGGTCAGGAGATCGAGACCATCCTGGCTAATACGGTGAAACCCCGTCTCTAATAGAAAATACAAAAAACTAGCCGGGCGACGAGGCGGGCGCCTGTAGTCCCAGCTACTCGGGAGGCTGAGACAGGAGAATGGCGTGAACCCGGGAGGTGGAGCTTGCAGTGAGCTGAGATCCGGCCACTGCACTCCAGCCTGGGTGGCAGAGCAAGACTCCGTCTCAAAAAAAAAAAAAAAAAAAAAAATTTTAAGGTGAATACACCTGTAGGTTCAGTATTTTGGGAGGCCAAGGAAGGGGGATTTCTTGAGTCCAGAAGTTTGAGACCAGCCTGGGCAATATAGCAAGACCTCATCTCTACCACAAAACAAAACAAAACATTTTGAGCCCAAAAAAAAGTCATTGTTTAAAAAATTGACTCATACATACTATAACCCAGATTCCCAAATTTTAAAAAGACAATTCACATTTCTCATATGAGGTAGAGAAGGGGAATTAATGTTTCATTCTCACACTGTATGATCAATTGAACAATTTGCCTCTGTGGGTCCTGTGGATCCAGGTCTTCAGCTGAGGCCCCTGGCAGCCTGCAAACCTTCCAGCCACCAGGCTCCTGAAGCAGCGCAATCCACTGTCTGCGGCTCCTGGACACTGCTCCTGTCAGCAACGCTGATGGCGGATGGTGTGATGCCAACGCAAAATGGCTGTTGGTGGAAACACATTAGCTGTAATTACCAATTGTCACAGGTCTTTCTTTGAAAGGAATCTTTTTACACAAAAATCCAACATTTCCATCAGCCTCTCCTTGGTTTCCAACATGCTCAGGTTAGCCACAGTGATCCCAACTTCTGTTTCGTGTCACCTCTTGGCATACACACCCAAAATGTCAACTCCTATGGGAACAAACACTAAGCAAAGTGCAAGACCATGGGAGGCGTTCATCACAAGACGGTGGACTCGTGCGAGACCATGGAAGGCTCTCATCACAAGATGGCAGACTTGGATTTTGGCTGAATGTGTGGTGCAATTTGGAAAGAATGCTTTCGATTCCCTTTTACTGCATATGTCACAACAACTTCCTGTTAACTAATATGATGTTCTCACTTTAATTTTAGTATATTTTAGTACAAATATCTAGGAACAAATTCTTCAGTTGAACAATCTGAGAAACAAATTGCTCAACTGTTCCAAGGTCTGTCATTGTCTCATCCTACAGATAAGGAAATTGCAGCTCAGAGAGACCAAGAAGATTGGGAGACGGGGGTCTTACTCTACGAGTGCCACAGCCTTCCAACACCAGACTTCAGCACCAAAACAGGGCCCAGCGTGGCCAGGCATGGCAGAGCAAAAACCAGGCTCCTGACAAACTCTCACACAAACTGGAGGAGGGATTTGGAGGGGCACTTAAGACCCAAACTCCAGTTTCAGCAAGTCTGCATCACAGTTTTACAATCTCATCTTTGACCTTTTTCTTCCTTCATATCTAATTTATCTTCATTTTCTGGGTTTTGTACAAGTTCTCAGCCATCATTAAATCACATTACAACTTCACCTACCACGTCTTCTCTCCTTTCTCTTCCGCCTTTGAGATACTCTCTTCCCTTCCTGTCATATAGACTTCTGACACCATGAAGCAGTCTTCCCAAGTTGCCTGCTGTGATTAAAATAACTTTTAACTCCTCGGACACCACCTCTCTGCTGCTCCCTTTTTGCTGTTCTCTTCCATCAAGTGCTGGTTCCAAGCACTAAAAACAAACTCATATTCAGAAGTAAATTTTGTTCATTAATATACCAGGACACTCTTCCGTCTGAGTTTGTTTTCTGAAAGACCACATAAGACTGCTGCTTTCTGAATTGTTTATTTTATTTTATTTTATTTTATTTGAGACGGAGTCTGGCTCTGTCTCCCAGGCTGGAGTGCAGTGGCCGGATCTCAGCTCACTGCAAGCTCCGCCTCCCGGGTTCACGCCATTCTCCTGCCTCAGCCTCCCGAGTAGCTGGGACTACAGGCGCCCGCCACGTCGCCCGGCTAGTTTTTTGTATTTTTAGTAGAGACGGGGTTTCACCGTGTTAGCCAGGATGGTCTCGATCTCCTGACCTCGTGATCCGCCCGTCTCGGCCTCCCAAAGTGCTGGGATTACAGGCTTGAGCCGCCGCGCCCGGCTCTGAATTGTTTAAGGGGAAAGTTCACAATTGCATTTTAAAATAAAATAAAATGAGGCTCACACTGAGAACTGACTCTGAGTTCTGCTGGGTAGGCAGCTCCCACACAGCAGGAACGCGCTCAACACACGCAGGCCAGGCACAGCCACAGCTGCATTTGTGTTCATCGTCCACAGAACGCACTGCCAACGAAGACGAACGTGAAATGAGGGCCCGGAACCTTTGAAGCTGGTAATTCACAAAAATTCCAACTATGTATTTTATATGGAACACAAGGCGAAACTGTATAATACCTAATTAAGAACTTGTCCCTTGTAAGTGTCATAATTTTAATAAATTTTACTCCTTTTCCTAAAAAAGCGGAATGCTTGCCATTTTTCAAACATGCACTTAACTTTTAAGATAGAAACGGTTTCCCCGCACCTCTGTCCACCCTCACATATTGTATGCGCAGCCTCGTTTGTGCGATGCAATGTGAGGTTTCTCTTATGTGGACTCTCACTTCGCTTCCTCAGTGATTTTCTCCTATCTTTCTCTTTGGTTTTACTGTTCTTTAGTGCTAAATTATAAAATTAGAAGCAAAAGTGTTGTCTGGCCTTGCCCTGGTACACTGCTAGTGCTCACCAATAAATAGGAACCGACTCCGTTTTGTCTGCGTGTGGTTTTGGGTCAGGGCTGCTCTTTAGCCATTCTGGGATCAGCTGTCCCTTGATAGCTGCCTGAGGGGCTGGGGAACACTCTGAAGGGTGTGGTGCGAGGAGTAGCCCATGGTTGAGAATGAATCCCTATTTTTGTGTCAGCTCTGATACCTGCTGGGTCAGGCGACCACATCCGACCAAAATCACGGGCTTTCTTCCTCTCTCCAGCTACGTAAATGATAACCACGCATCCAAATGTCACCTTAAAAACCCCAGAGCCTTGCTCTTGCTGTTAAAAGAGCTAATTGTGCCCTTGGCACTAGCTGCCTTCATTCTCAAGGTACAGAGGAAATCGGGGAGGCCAGCCTTGGGAGACCCCCGGGTGGGCTGCAGTGTGGGTGCCTTCCTCTCGGCTCAGCCCCTCCCTCCTTCCTTCTCCACTTCTCAACTCTTTCACAGCCAGGAAGGGCCCCTGTACTCAATTTCTGTGTCCTGTCCTAGTAACTCCACTGTTCAACAGCTCAATTTCTTTTCCCGGTGTTCTGCATCCTGTTTTTATTGTTTTGTGGCAGATCCCCACCATAGAACATAATTGCAAGTACTCGGTGGCGCAAAAGAGCAGTTAGTGCCTAAGTACAGATGGGAAACACGATTCTTTTGTTTTAAGTAAATACTTAAACATTGCTCAGGTCCTAAAGCATGTGGACTCTAGGTCTGAGTAGCGGAGTGCGTCTCCCGTGGGCCCGCAAGGACCCCTGGATTCCCTCCCTGCAGTGATCAAGATATGGAACCGGAGCCACAGCTGGATCACAAGACGTCCCTTTTCTAGAGCCTTTCCCGGCCCTCTACAGGCAGGATCCGGCAGGAAAAAGATGATCGGAATTTCTCGAAGGTCAATGGTCTGCACAGCTGAGGATTCTGTGTGGTTCTCTTGGTTCCCGTGGTGTCTGGAGGAGACCGAGGCCCTTAGATGACCTTTCAGCTCCTCGCACAGGACCAGCACGAGGGGCCCCCGGCCTCGGAGGACGCTGGCCCAGTGCCCTGGAAGAAGGCCTTGTCCCCTCGTCTTTAAAGGTCTTCCCCCAAGAGCCAAGGGTGCCATGTACGTGATGTGAGCTCCTCTGAGCCCAGGCTGCGTCATCGTCTGCCGCGCCATGTGGAAGGGGTGGGAGCTGCGGCCACGGTGGTCACCCAGCTCCCCACCACGGGCACGCTCTTGGCATCCAGGAGCTCGCCCTTGGCTGAATTCTTCATGCTGAGACAGGCGGCCGGGAGACGATGGGTGCCCTGCGCGGAGATGCTGAAGCCCTGGAGGCTCTGGAGCCCATCAGACTGGGTGACCTTCACCAGGCAGTGTCCCAGGCCTCAGGACTCGGCTCTGTGCCCAACTTTCCGACATTGGCTGCCAGGCGGGTCTGGTGAAATCCTGGGGGCACAGGAACCAAAGGGAGGTGGCACCGGCTGCTGGAGGCCAGGCTGCCCACCAAGTACCTCCAGAGCCACGTGTGCCTGTCCAAGCCCCTGGAGGGAACAGCTCACAAGTGAGCCAGTGAAACAATCCTTCATCCCTAGTGACCAAGAACCAGAGACAGCCAGGCCACTCAAAGGAAGCACAAAGCCCCGAGAGCACCATGCCAGGAAATCTCCCCTCACGACAAAAGGAGAAGGTCTGAGGTCACCAGGAAAAATCATGAAAATCAACGAAAAGCTAAACATTTCAGGCTTTTTGTTTGTTTTTTAGAGACAGGGTTGTTGTTGCCCAGGCTGGAGTGCAGTGGTGCAATCACAGCTCACGCTGCCTTGAACTCTGGGACTCAAGCAATTTTCCTGCCTCAGTCTCCCAAATAGCTGGGACTACAGGCGCATGCCACCAGGCCCAGGTAATTTTTTTTTTTTTGAAGATTGGGTATGTTGCCTCGGCTGGTGGCCAACTCCTGACAGACCTCAAGCAATTCTCTGCCTCAGCCTCCCAAAGTGCTCAGATTACAGGCATGAACCACCACACCTGGCCCTTCAGTTTTCTTTAAGAGGCATATTCCAGATAAACACATTAGAATATTTCAAAAGCATTGGTTTGTGTCAAAATCATTTTTCATTTTTTCAGAACACAGTCTATAAGCAACAAAAAGACAGATGCCACCATGGTCCAAATGTGCCGCCAAATGCATGTGTTGAAACGTGATTGGCAAAGTGATAGTATTAACAGGTGGGGCCTTTGGGGTGACTGAGTCACAAGGGCAGAGCCTTCAGGAATGGGATGTGTTACTTTATGAAAGGGCTGGCGGGAACTAGGCAGGTCCTTTTTCCCGTCCGCTTTCCACCACGTGAGGACACAGCATCCCTTCCCCACAGAGGACACAGCAAAAAGGGGCCATCCTGGAGGCAGAGAGCAGCCCTGCCCAGACCTCAGAGCTGCAGCGCCCTGATCACAGTCTTCCAGCCTCCAGAACTGTGAGAAATAAATTTATGTGTTTTATAAGTTATCCAGTCTCAGATATTTTATTACAATATAACAGCATAAACAGACCAAGACAGAAGCCTGAGTACAATCACTCAACTGTGGAGTTCTTTCTCTTTCTTTTCTTTTCTTTTCTTTCTTTCTTTCTTTCTTTCTTTCTTTCTTTCTTTCTTTCTTTCTTTCTTTCTTTCTTTCTTTCCTTCTTTCTCTTTCTTTCTTTCCTTCCTTCCTTTCTTTTTTCTTTCTTTCTTTCTGTCTCTCTCTCTCCCTCCCTCCCCCCTCCTTCCCTCCCTCCTTCTCTCTTTCTTTCCTTCCTTTCTTCCTTCCTTCCTTCCTTCCTTCCTTCCTTTCTTCCTTTCTTCCTTTCTTTCTTTCTTTGACAGAGTCTTGCTCTGTCGCCCAGGCTGGAGTGCAGTGGCTGGATCTCAGCCCACTGCAAGCTCTGCCTCCCAGGTTTATGCCCTTCTCCTGCCTCAGCCTCCTGAGTAGCTGGGACTACAGGCGCCCGCTACCACGCCCGGCTAGTTTTTTGTATTTTTTAGTAGAGACGGGGTTTCACCGGGTTAGCCAGGATGGTCTCGATCTCCTGACCTCCTGATCCACCCGCCTCGGCCTCCCAAAGTGCTGGGATTACAGGCGTGAGCCGCCGCGCCCGGCCTCATGGTGTTCTTTCTATTGACATTCTTATTACAAAGCTGTCCCAGTCACATAAAGGCTGCAGGACTGAGGAAGACAGGGAGGGAGCCTCCAGAGCAGCGGTCCTCGGCCTCTTTGGCACCAGAGATGGGTTTTGTGGAAGACAATTTTTCCACTGACAGCAGGGACAGGGGGATGGTTTTGGGATGATTCAAGTGCATTACATTTATTGTACACTTTATTTCCTTGTTATTACATTATAATATATAATAAAATAATTATACAACTCACCATTACGTAGACTCAGTGGGAACCGTGAGCTTGTTTTCCTGCACCTAGACGGTCCCATCTGGGGGTGATGGGAGTCAGTGACGGATCATCAGGCATTAGATTATCATGAGGAGAATGCAACCTAGATCCTTGCAGGCACAGTCACGACAGGGTTCACCCTCCTACGAGAATCCACCGCACCACAGACATGACAGGAGGCAGAGCTCAGACAGTAGCACCAGTGATGCCAGCGGCTGCAAATACAGAGGAAGCTTCACTCACTGTCCAGCTGCTCACCTCCTGCTGTGCAGCCCAGTTCCTAACAGGCCACGGACGGTAGCAGTGCTTGGTTAGGAACCCCTGCTCTACAGCACTCCATCAGAAAAGGAGCGAGGCAGCCGCTGCTCAACACAGCAGAGGAGGAGTGGCAGTGGACTCCGGGATCGCACACAGCAGAGTGGACCCAGAACTGAGGACACAGCGCAGAGACAGGCCCGACTCTCAACAGCCCGACTCACAACAGGTCAGCTTTACGACAGCATGAAAGCCATCTGCATTCAGTAACGCCCCCCCTTACAAGGGGTCTGACGGGGGGTCCTGTCAGCGTAGATGCCATGTAAGTGGAGGAGCATCTGGGTAGTGCAGAGACGTTTCCACTCAGGATGCTAACCAAAAGCCACGGTAGGCCGCAGTGCGTTACCGGGAGACACTCACGACAATGTCCTTGTTCACAGAGAGTCTACATCACAAAACGTCTGATTTTAGTGATACTCTCCCCAGTCAGACACAAAACTTCCACACGCACTTACTTCACTCCAGTAATGATCTTAATGAACCAGTTTGCACTGAGAAATACCAGAGCGCAGCCCTCACGTAATGCTCACTTGGGAACACCCTAGGCAATGCTCCACGTTTGGGACTACTTCAAAATAAAGAACACTTACGTACAAAATCCCCCACGCTTCTGTGACAACAGACATCGGCCTCCAACGCCGAGAAAATTACATGAGCCACCGTCTCCCTTTCAGCCCATCTTAAAGGAGACAGGAGCAGTGCGTTCCTGTCAGAAACCAGCAGCTCCAGGCTGGGCACCACCGCTCACTCCTGTAGTCCTGGCGCTGTGGGAGGCCGAGGTGGGAGGGTCACTTGAGGCCAAGAGTTGGAGACCAGCCTCGGCAACACAGCAAGACCCTGTTTCTAAAAAAAAAAAAAAAAAAGTTAGCCAGGCATGGTGGTGCGCACCTGTCATCCCAGCTGCTTGGGAGGCTGAGGTGAGAGGACTAACTGAGCCCAGGAGGTCAAAGTTGCAGTGAGCCATGAGTGCACCACTGCACTTCAACCCGGGTGACAGAGCCAGACCCTGTCTTCAACAACCACAAAAGTACCAGCTCCAATCCCTGTCTTGGTTTTTTTCCTATTTTACTCTGAGAGACCAGCTGGCAGCAATGGTGATCCCACAGCACCCTGGCCATCCCTGCTGGCACCCAGGTCCTCCTGCACAGGGCCACAGGGTGCTTTCTCACATGCACAGAGCCTCACTTGTGCCAAAGGTGAAGCACACAGGCCTTGGGCTCTCCTTACACTCGGACACCAGCCAGCTTCAGGGCCACGTGGGATTACTTTCTGTACAAAGAAAAGGTGGCTAGGATATAAGGCTACTCCCAGCCCTGAAAGATAGTTTCAACTTTGGGGAGGTGGCATTTCATGTGTTTCGAAACCTTAAAGCCAGTCCACAAAAAGGTCCAACTGGATCCATAAATGGGACATCTGTCATTGGATCACAAACTTCTCAACAGCCCAGAGCCTGCAGAATATCCCTCAAATCTGTCGGCAAGCAGAACAGCACTCAGGGTAGGTGAGCAGGGGCTTGCTGCCGGGCGCCGGCCTGCAGGTTTGCACAGGGGTGTACGCAGCACAGTGAGCCCTTGGTGTGCACAGTGGTCCAGGCAGCACCGTGCACCCTCCTGGGAGTGACCAACTGAGGCTAGTGTGGCAGCGATGAACACAAATGCAGGCTTCGTCCATGACTGGCTGCCCCTCACCTCAAGATCAAAGCTGCAAACCCTGGATCCACCTACAATGCTGCTGTTGGTGATATATTCAGAGCTTTCAGTCCAGACTTCTTGCTTTTCCATTTAAATGTAAGTCTTTGTATTGTAATACCTTGGGTATCCCAAGGTTTAGTCTTGTGAAATTTACCTTCCCTAGAGCTGTCCTTTTGAAGTATTTGAGTTATAAGTAAAGACAACAACGAAGTTTATATATTTAACCCAATAGTGGGTTTAGTACAATGGGATGCCAGTAGAGAAACATTATACATTTGTGGTAAGGAGCAACTCTCTTTATTCCAATATCTGACATGAAAACTCTGCTTTATATCAGCTAATATTCCACAGATATTCGGAGCGCAACTACAAAAATAACTTGCTTAGAAGTCCCTGTCTTGCCAACTAATTTTTCACTGAACACAAAATGGGGGCCTTCCAAAAAGAAAATTTGGTTTCCAAACAGGACATTTCTTTTCAAAAATTAATTAATGAATTTGTTTTTTTAATTATTTATTTATTTTTTTTGAGACACAGTCTCACTCTGTTACCCAGGCTGGAGTGCAGTGGCACGATCTCGGCTCAATACAACCTCCCCCTCCCGGGTTCAAACAATTCTCCTGCCTCAGCCTCCTGAGTAGCTGGGACTACAGTGCATGCCACCACGCCTGGCTAATTTTTGTATTTTTAGTAGAGACGGGGTTTCACCATGTTGGTCAGGCTGGTCTCGAACTCCTGACCTCATGATTCACCCACCTCAGCCTCCCAAAGTGCTGGGATTACAGGCGTGAGCCACCATACGCGGCCTAAAAATAGGACATTTCTTTAGAGGTTTCAATAATTTTACATAATCATGGGTTCATAGAAAAACTATTCCAAATTACCTAATGTACTGCTATATTTTTTGATACTCTTGATAATTTTTTAAAATGTCATCTTAAGATGTTTATTTCTATAGAAGTATTTTGCTCACTTCTAGTTACTATTTAGTCCATGTTGAGTTTTATTTTATATGATCATCCATTTTCCTTTATCAAACCATTCCCAAGCAAAATCAAAGAAAAACCCAGTGCAGGCTTAAGTCAAACCAGGCTGTTAAGGCAAAAAGTCGATATACGAAGAGTCCAAAGTACTCACTGAAAATTATGCGAAGCCATTCCAAAAACATAATGAGTGCAAATCCCATTGTTATTCATATTCTTGAGAAAACTAACTGGTGACTTCAATGATCAGCTCTTCATCCACCTTGAACGAGAGAAAGAGAAAGGAATTTACCCATGGTATTTACAAATGCCACCTAGCCTAGCATTCAACATAGAAGAGATAGGCTGGGTGTGGTTGTGGTGGCTCATGCCTGTAATCCCAGCACTTTGGGAAGCTGAGGTGGGTGGACTGCTTAAGGCCAGGAATTGAAGATCAGCCTGGGCAACACAGAGAGACCCTGTCTCTAATAAAAACAATAATCATAAAAATAAAAACGAAAATAAAATAAAAGAGGTATGACCAGAATGCTGTTTTTCCCCCTTACGGATTTTTCATTTCATCTACATTTTGCTTTGCAATTTGAGAATAGAAGGATCTGCCCATTTAAGAAAAACATGCCATTCTGATGTTTAAAAGGGTCGTAAAGAAAGAAATGTCCTGTACTGGGTCTATCTAGCCAAGTGGGACACAACTAAGTCCGTATCAGGCCCCCAGAGAATTCAGCCCTTACTAGATATTCGCTCTTATTAATATTATTCTAGACCTGATTCTCTGAAGTTACAGAGTATTCATACTGATTTTAATATTTTAGAATTTTGTTTAAAAGGCTCATCTTCACAATACTGCTCTGGTTACAACCAGGACTTTTCCTCATTCCACTGTGCTCCCGCAGAGAACGGGGTGCAGGGCAGGTCCCCTCAAGGGTACGGCTGGGTCAAAGGGCGAATGTGTTTGGGATTCCAGCAGACACCACTGGCCACTCCCCTAGGAGGGCACCCCACCCGCCAGCAATGCAGAAGGCCATGTCACAACAACGCCGCTTCCAAACATTTTGTGCATCACCCATCCAATAGCAGAAAAATAACTCCTTTTCCTTTTCTTTCACCGTGTCCCTTTCTGGAGCCCTTGCTAGTTAGGACCATGCCCAGGACCTGCACCCCGGGATTCGTGAGCGCCCCATCCTAACTGAGCCTCATTCTGAGCTGCCAGCAAGGCTGCCAAAAATTTCAAGCAGAAGAGAGGATTTCGGTTGGTGTCAGAGAAACAGGAGCGGCTGCTCATTCCACAGATCCAGGGCAGGACCATCCCAACAGGCACCAGTGAACCCAGAGGGTAAATCTGACTTGGCCAAGGGCATGGGGATTAGAGCCTAATCCAGTAAGACAGTGGCCACTTCTGTGATCGAGGAAGCATCAGGGAGAATGATGCTAATAACTAAGAAAATGAAAGAAAAGCAGGGATTCAAAACTATATTTGCCACATGGAATTTTACAGTGATGCCACGGTACGCGTTTCGACGCCTCACCCTCATTCTGCCGGGAGCCACACTGAGGACGGAGTTCTTGGGGGAGAGAATAATATGGTGGATTTTTTGGAATGGCATATTCTAATAAAAGGAGGAAAACATTTAAATTTTTGAGTTTTAATTAAATAAATATGTATTTAATTTAATAACTAACGCCTGGCCGGGCGCGGTGGCTCAAGCCTGTAATGCCAGCACTTTGGGAGGCCGAGACGGGCGGATCACGAGGTCAGGAGATCGAGACCATCCTGGCTAACACGGTGAAACCCCGTCGCTAATTAAAAAAAAAAAAAAATACAAAAATCTAGCCAGGCGAGGTGGCGGGCGCCTGTAGTCCCAGCTCCTCCGGAGGCTGAGACAGGAGAATGGCGGGAACCCAGGAGGCGGAGCTTGCAGTGAGCTGAGATACGGCCACTGCACTCCAGTCTGGGCAACACAGCAAGACTCCGTCTCAAAAAATAATAATAATAATAATAACTAACGCCTAAGGCTGCACACCTGTGAGATCTATTTACTCTCCTCAATATGGAATCTTTTTTTACATTATAAAAACAACACCTTTCTTGAAAAAATTCACACTACATATAAGTATATAAGGCAGCACCTGAGCCTCCAGAACCCTACAACCTCCATAGCCTCATCCTCAGGGAGGGTTCTGTGCTCCTCCCAGACCTTTGTATGTGCCACAAAAACAGCCAAAGCCCAGTGGAGGCACCTGAGCTGGGTCCCCCTCCAGGTCTGTCCATTTGCTTTTACCCTTTGGAGACTGCATTGCCATCCCCAGTTCACAGAGGAACGGACCCACATCCACCCAGCTTTCACCTCCAGGTAGATTCTGACCCACTTAACTCCAGCATGTTTAAGTTGTGCAACAGAAGAAAACAGACAAGCTGTTATATTTTTATTCCAAGATACTCAGGTTTCTCATTTCCAGATCCTGTACGACACTAAGTCAAGAGTTCAAAACAACAACAAAAGGGAAGTATTTCTCATTATAAGATATGTTTAGAAAACAGTCTTTAAATGGTCGACTTTCAGAATTGCAGCAAGAGCAGAACTGGACACACCCAACAGGCCTTGCTTGTTCCCACACAATTGCCAAGCTTGAAGGACGGCCCTGGAAAGGGGCCGCCTACTTTGGTGGGCCTCATAATCGGCCTGCAGAATCTTCCAGGCATACTGGTCTGCAGGCCCCTGAACAGGACCTCTGGGGCCCCCACTCCAGGTCATCTTCCTACCCCGGCCGCCCTTCTCGGCTCAATTCTCCCCTTCCTGCCATGCTCGCCAGCTCCAGGGGTGGTGTCCTCGGTAGCCCCCAACTCCTCCCATCTCCCCTCTCTCCAGGCCCCAGCCCTTCCACTCCCGGGACGCCTCCTTGTCTTTCACTGGCTACTTTCTGCATGGCAGGGAACCTCAGCAGACAGCCTTCCGCGCCCCACACGCTCACCGTGTGCAGCTTCTGCTGCTGCCCTGCTCCAAGACCCCAAGTGAGTTCTGGAGCAGGAGCACGTGTGCACCCAGGCCCGGGCACCTCCTCACCCAGGCCTGGGCAGGTGAGCACTCCCAACAGGCGTCGCGATTCTCAGTTGCAGCTGCTGCCTTCAGTGCCTATGCCTCTCTGTCTTCTCTCCATTTTCCAAAGTCATAGAGGACCACCAGAAAACATCCAAAACCAAAAAGATCAACTAAAGCTCTCTCCCAACACTTCCCAGCCTTACCTGCATGCTTTCTTCGAGGCGAAGGTCCCATACCGGCCTCTCCTCCCTCCGACACCTTCCTCTACCTGCCTGTAGGGCTCTTAGCCTCACATCCTAAATTCACACACAAGGCTTAGCTCCCTTCGAGCCACCTCGTGTCCTCCCTGCCATCAGCTCTACATATCTTGACTGATCGCAGGGAGCTGCTGAGATCTGTGAAATAATTCATTAAGAAGCTAAGTCCCTGTGGCTGCTTCTTATCTCTAAAAACACGGCCTCGGCTCTCATGTCCCTCGGGGAGCAATCTGCCCAGACCACACCAGGGAAGCATCAAGTTGTACAAGCAATGAAGAAACTGTCCCTGATGAGAAAGCCCAGCTTGAGGGTAGCTTCAGCACCACAGGCAGGACAGGAGTCAACAGCAGACCCCTCCTTACCTTGCAAGAGATGGAGCGGAGAGAAGAGAACCCAGACAGCGCGCACCCCTGGTCTCCTGCGCACCCGTGGACACATCCGCAGGGCCTACAAACCTCTTGTTGGGTCCAGGGATGGCCCCACCCCATTCACGCCCGTCTCCAGGACCTTCCTCACCAAGGCTCACAGCTGGATGCTGTCCTGGAGATACGGTTAATTTTAAACACATCATTGTATTAGAAATCTCATCTTGGGTACAGGCTAAACACAGAACTGAACGCCCTGAAAAGAATCAAGTCCTCTAGAAACTTCTTTTTCCGCTGACTGAAACCCAGGTCCGAACTCATCCCTGTACAAGGCCTCACCAGATACAACCAGAAAGGCACACACTGCATGGGCTTCCACGAGCTCACACGGCAAAGTCAGCAGCTGCTGCACGCAGCCTCGGAGGCAGAGCCGGCCGTGACCCGGGCCTCCCCATCTTGGTCAGCGGAGCACTCCACCCTCCCACCCCGTGGGTGCCCTCATCAGGGTCCTGCTGCCCCACGAGATGCATGTGGAGCCCACCCAGGACCCTGCACACTCACTCCTGGGCCCTCCTGACCACTGTCCTGTGGAGCAGACAAGCAGGTAGAAATGTCCAGGGCCAGGCTGCACACCCCGCTGCCCGCTACTCCTCTTGGTTGGCCCCAGCCCACAACCTCTGATCTCCCTCACTGCAGCCCAGGGACCTCCGAGGCTCTGGTCTGGCCAGGGTGACCCTGGTGCAGGCCTTGCCAGGCAGCACCCTCTGAAAAGCACATGTCCCAGGGGACTGAGGTTCCGCCCGGGCTCTGAGACTGGCTGGTCCCACAGCCTTTTTTAGGATGAAGAACAGGATGGGGAAGGTAAAGGCAGATGTGGGAGGTGATGCCACAGTATCACCCAGATCTGATTAGAAAACACTGGAAGTTTTAAAAAGCACGCATTGGGGAGAAACCACTCAAGGTGAGAACTGGTTCACTTCCCGCCTGTGTGTGTTTTCATTTCACTGGCGAGAGTTTCATGAGTACCAGTGCCCAGAAAGCTTTAATAAGAAGCCTTCTGGACAAGCAAAACTCACAGTAATGCCCCCGTCAGAGTTCTGGAAGATTAAACCACAAGGAACAGGCAGGGCTCCCAGAGGAGGGCGCAGATGTGTGGCAAACGTGCCTTCCTCATTCCTTTTTTCTGTGCACGATGGGTGTTAATCCAGCACACTTACCTCAATGCCTAACATGTCAAAAATTAAAATTAAAAAAATTAATTTATTATTCATTTATTAATGTATTATTTGTAATTTATTGTATTATTTATAATGTGATGTTTATCAGTATAACTTACTGTTAATTTAATTAAAAAATAGCCTGGGCCCAGTGGTTCACGCTTGTAATCCCAGCACTTTGGGAGGCCGAGGGAGGTGGATCACGAGGTTGGGGGTTCGAGATCAGCCGGGCCAAGATGGTGAAACTCTTGTTTCTACTAAAAATACAGAAATTAGCTGGGTGGATGGTGGGTGCCTGTAATCCCAGCTACTAGGGAGGCAAGGCAGGAGAATCACTTGAACCTGGGAGACAGAGGTTGCAGTGAGCCGAGATCATGCCACTGCACTCTAGCCTTGGTGACAGAGCAAGACTCCATCTCAAAATAAAATAAACATAAAAAATAAAAAAATAAGCAAGTTAGCTGTGATGACCCCTTAATGGGAAGTGGTCAATGTGTACATCTCTGCAGTCACACAGTATTTCATCAGATGCCTCAAGTATTGTGTTTGTGAAACAGGAATATCTGAGGGAGATGAATCCTGTTGCTTCATCCCCTTAGAAAAACAAAAGCAAGACATTCACACACAGACACCAATACCTACACTTGGCACAAGCTAAAAGCAAAGGAGTAGTTTAGAACATTCGGAGTGATCCTATTTTATAAATATCCTACCCATTACAGATCAAGTACAGCAAGTCCACAAAAACCCAACTCAAATTTGTGATGTGTGCTGGTCAACAGGGAGAAGAAAAACATGATCCACAGGCAAAGCAGCACCTGTGTGGGGAGAATGCCACTTCCCACCGACACCCTAGTGGTGACGACAGAGACAGGCAACACTCGCTGAGGCCCAGCCACCTCCCACCCAGTGCTGTTGAGAAAGTAGAGACAGCTTTACAGGCTTGATGCCAAGGACCCAGGACATTTACTGTGGCGTGACAGTCCCCACAGGTTACTTCAGGGTGGATGCCCATGGCCTGAACCCCAGAGGCCAGGCGGTGAGTCCAGGCCTTGGTGCCCAGCAAGGAGCAGGTGTCTCTGAGAACCCAAACACCCCTGAGTGGATGTGGGGACCACCATGGAGAGCGAGACTCCCATAAGCCCACCGTTCAAGATGGCCTGGCAAACTGGTCGGTTATAAACGTTGCTCCAGGTCCCTAGAAAAAACAAAACTGGATGAGGTTTCCCTCTTGTCTTGCATGTCCTTGGGAGCTTGAACTTGTAACCATGTGGCTGTGCTTTCTTTTTCACAATGGCGGCCCGTGTGTAGTGCCCAATTCCTGTCTTCGAGGATGAGTCCTTTGTCTTCTATTTATATGTGTTGTGTGTGTCATATAAAAGAGTTTTGATTAATTGGTCTAATAACAATAACAGCTTAAATCAAATATTTTGTCAGAGAAGTAAAAAGTGTAATAACTTTTATTTAGCTCACGTGACTTAAGTAATCTTTGGGAAATAAAAACAGTTTTAAAGATTATTGGTAAAATAAAGACATTTGGTCTAAATTACGCAGGTCAGATATTAAGTTTACTAAATGCTTTAAGGTCATAAACTGCTTCTTTGACTTTTGAAAATTGTTCAATTTACCTACCTTGTGGACATTAGATTCTAGATAACACCTGGGGACACGTGGAGAGCCACACCCTAGCTATGCTGGAGAGTCCGCCCTTATCTGCACTTCTGTCTGGTGGGTCCTAGACTAGGCTCCACACCTGGGACATAATTAAAATCCCTTACTTACCAAGATTTTCACCAAAGCAAAAGTTGCTAAGAGTTAACATTGTATTTGAGACTACTCAAGAAATAGTTCTACACCCAAGGCGAAAAGGAAAGTGGAATATACTTTTGGTAAAAAGATTTTAAGAAGTCATGGGAATGTGGATGTTTCTGCCTGGATTAAAGAGTTAAAGAACTGTTTTAGGTTAGGATCAAGCTAAAGGTTTGAACAAGTTGTGGAAGGTTTGTAAAACATTAATTGTACAAGAAATTCTGTGTATGGACATTGGCTAAAGTTAAAGGGGTATTATTCTGTTTTCCTGTAAATTAAACATTGGAATAAAAACACAACAGGTTTTTCTTAAAGCAAAATCCTACTTATAATCTGCTCTTTAACAAAAAAAATTATAAAGGGCTATAAAAGGTATAAGAATCTTACCTTAGGGGCCAGGCGTGGTGGCTCATGTCTGTAATCCCAGCACTTTGGGAGGCTGAGGTGGGCGGATCACCAGGTCAGGAGATTGAGACCATCCTGGCTAACACAGTGAAACCCCGTCTCTACTAAAAAAAAAACAACACCACACAAAAAACTACCCGGGCACGGTGGCGGGCACCTGTAGTCCCAGCTTCTCAGGAGGCTGAGGCAGGAGAATGGCATGAACCTGGGAGGCAGAGCTTGCAATGCACCGAGATCACATCACTGCACTCCAGCCTGGGTGACAGAGCGAGACTCTGTCTCAAAAAAAAAAGAAAAATTGAATAAAGCATATTCCTGTGAACAAAATTTTGTGCATATTTGTTTCTCTGTACTTGATTTCTCCAGAATTTGGAAACTATTTGTGAGTATTCTTAATTCGTGGCAATGTAGTTGTTTGCATAAGTTCAATAAGAATCTGTTTTCATTTGTAACAGGACACAATTGGATTGGTTATTTTACCAAGGATTTGAGTGAAATGGTTATTTTACCAAATTGGTTATTTTACCAAGGATTTGACTGGAATGGTGTGTTTTCCTTTAAGGAATCAAACTTGACTTATAGAGTCAATAAAAGCCCCTCAGGAAAACATACCTTGTCTATATAGTCCCTGGACAGGGGGCCTGACCTGTGGTAAGTAAAAAATGTCACTTATGACAGGCTCAGGAGCCCCAAGTTATCTTGGGACCTCAAGAGGAGAGGAATTTACCTAACTCATAGGTATTTGAGGGCACAAACCCATAGCTGGGCTCGGTTTTTTTTAAAAAACTCTTATCCATTTATGCAGCCAACAGACACATGAAAAAATGCTCATCATTGGCCGGGCGCGGTGGCTCAAGCCTGTAATCCCAGCACTTTGGGAGGCCGAGACGGGCAGATCACGAGGTCAGGAGATCGAGACCATCCTGGCTAACACGGTGAAACCCCGTCTCTACTAAAAAAATACAAAAAACTAGCCGGGCGAAGTGGCGGGCCCCTGTAGTCCCAGCTACTCGGGAGGCTGAGGCAGGAGAATGGCGTAAACCCGGGAGGCGGAGCTTGCCGTGAGCTGAGATCCGGCCACTGCACTCCAGCCTGGGTGACAGAGCGAGACACCGTCTCAAAAATAAATAAATAAATAAAAAATGCTCATCATCACTGGTCAATAGATAAATGCAAATCAAAACCACAATGAGATACCATCTCACATTAGCTAGAATGGTGATCATTAAAAAGTCAGGAAACAACAGATGCTGGAGAAGATGTGGAGAAATAGGAAAACTTTTACACTGTTGGTGGGAGTATAAACTAGTTCAACCATTGTGGAAGACAGTGTGGCGATTCCTCAAGGATCTAGAACTAGAAATACCATTTGACCCAGCGATCCCTATAGTAGCATAAATCATGCTACTATAAAGACACATGCACACATATGTTTATTGAGGCACTATTCACAATAGCAAAAACTTGAAACCAACCCAAAGGTCCACCAATGATAAACTGGATTAAGAAAATGTGGCACATATACACCATGGAATACTACGCAGCCATAAAAAGGATGAGTTCATGTCCTTTGCAGGGACATGGATGCAGCTGGAAACCATCATTCTCAGCAAACTATCACAGGAACAGAAAACCAAACACTGCATGTTCTCACTTATAGGTGGGAACTGAACAATGAGAACACTTGGACACAGGGCGGGGAACATCACACACAGGGGACTGTCATGGGGTGGGGGAAAGGGGGAAGGATAGCATTAGGAGAAATACCTAGTGTAAATGACGAGTTAATGGGTGCAGCACACCAACATGGCACATGTATACATATGTAACAAACCTGCACGTTGTGCACATGGACCCTAGAACTTAAAGTATAATAATAAATAATAATAATCATAATAAAAAAAGAAAAAAGAAAAAAAGTCTTATCTGAGATTCCTTCTATGGAACACAGTTCCATCAAAGCCTATTTTAAAAGTCTATGTGAAAAATAATTATTCTTGCTGCACTTTATACAAATAATCAGGCCAAGTGTAATAAAGCACATCAGTCTTACAATGATTTGTCCTTAGTGAAAATGGGGTACTGGAGAGAGAGAAATTATGTTTCAAAAACTACAGTACACCTATTTTTAGATTCTAGTCTCATCCATTGTTTTTAGTAATATTTTCCTGCAATTTAGAATAACCCTGCTTATTCCTGTGAACCAACCAGTGAACTCTGGCTGCTGCTCAGAAGAAACAAGAGGGATGGGTAATGTAAAAATCCGAATCGATATTCTAATTCTAGGCACATTGGAATCAGCTAGCGACCCCCTATGAGCTTGGTTCCAGCAGTTGCCCAGTTCATGGAAAGCCTTCTTATTTAGTTTACTTGGGATAATTTTACTTATTTTGCCTTACTGTTGTGGAATATATTGCTGTCGTGCTTTGTGTAGGGTTGCAGGATAAGCTTACTGAATGTTTTCTCAAATTTCTTAAATTCTTAAATTTGCCAGAACTTAGAGTTATGAATGGCTCTCACCACACTGGAGCTTTCTGACTGAGCGCCTCTCCACCCCGAATGCCCTGAAGGCAGGAATATCATCACCTCTATCCAGCCTGAAGTAGTTACAGAAGATGGATCTTTGTCCCTCTGCAAGTCTTCGGATTAAGGGTTCTCTTGTAAAAGGGAGGGGGGA
This sequence comes from Piliocolobus tephrosceles, assembly GCF_002776525.5. Classification (NCBI taxonomy): domain Eukaryota; kingdom Metazoa; phylum Chordata; class Mammalia; order Primates; family Cercopithecidae; genus Piliocolobus; species Piliocolobus tephrosceles. The sequence continues at coordinate 210,114 of NC_045451.1, forward strand.
AATGTCAGAGGCACTTGAACCAGAGCATTTCCATCTTAAATAGGGGTTTCCATATAGGAAGTTACTCCATACGGTCTACAAAGGGAAGGGATGAATAATCCACCCCGTTTAGTAAATAATCAAGAAATAACCATAAAAATGGGCAACCATTTGGGGCTGTTCTGTCTATGGAGAAGCCATTCTTTATTTCTTTACTTTCCTAATAAACTCGCTTTCACTTCACCCTATGGACTCGCCCTGAATTCTTTCTTGCACGAGATCCAAGAACCCTCTCTTGGGGTCTGGATCAGGACCCCTTTCCTGACACTGGGTTTGCTGACACTTAGAGTTTACTGGCTGTATCTATGCTGCCCAATGCTGAGTAAGCACCATGAAACACAAATAATAAAAATAAATTATAACACTTAACTCTAAAACACATCTCAAGTCACCACACTCTCTTCTGCCTGGAGCCAGGGAGCCCCCGGCCACCTGCAAAAACAGGGCCCCACCGCCCCCTCTTCCTGCAGGCCAGACACCCTTCATGCAGACCAGACACCCATGAACGTTTATCTCTGGCTGTTTGTCAGAAGCTGCACATGAGAAGCATATTCTTAGAAACACTGCAAAGCGAATAAAAAACATTGCAAACACCACTTGAACAGCTGCTGAAAGAGAAACCAGACATTCTCACAGTGGGTTAGTTTCTCCCTTTCCCATTAGGCCACATTTAAGAATTTCTAAAATCCCAGAAAACCCGAATCATCCCTGGTCCAGCCCTCAGCACTGCACGCCTGGGGAAGCTGGGAAGGAGCTGAGTCTCCAAGGGCAGCCCTGAGCCTCCCAGGAAAGGCCCTGAGTGCCTCGGGAGGGTGGGGTGCAGGCCCTGTGGGGGATTCCAGGGGGCCAGGTGGCTTGCTTTCTTGTTTTTGTGGGGCCGTGCTTTGGGTGTGGATAAAGCTGTGGTTTTGGCAAATGCACTGGAAAGGGTGAAGATAATTTCCTATAAAACGTGGGTCACACAGCTCTTGTCTCTCCTGGTCACCCTCGCAGGGGTCCACGCATGGGGCTGAGGGCTGGATGTCTGCTCTGCAGAGCCAGGGGGCAGGGCTCAGTGAGCTATGACCCCCACACTCTGGGATCTGGCACTGAGAACCCTGGAGAGGTCGGTGACCCACCCCACCTCAAGACTCCCCCCAAGGAGGGATGTCCGGTCTCCCTGTCCTGGTCTCTGGGGCCCCAACCATGCACCTATGGAGAGACGGGCACTCGTGCTGTTTTAGATACACAGGGATGTGCGCAGAGCCTTGCATTTCCTCCTCACCCACACAACATCCTCTCCCTGGCCGCAAGGGCGCTCCCTCCGGGGAAGGACAGGGCCCCCTTCCACACTGGCCTCTGTGGGACAAAGGCTCTTGGGCACCTGGCGCTGAAAATACTGGGGTCCTGGTGGTGGTTTCACCACAAGAGAGGCAAGCCAAGAAGACCTCAGGCTACTGCCTGCCCCCCAATCTCAACTCCTAGGTGGGTGATGATGGGTGTCACCCAAAAGGAAATTTGCCAGGGTTCCCTCCCCACCACCCACCAAGCTCCAGGAATTTTGCCTGGAGGTAGAAGACTGTAAAACAGATAACTCCGAATCTCTTCCCAAAGGAGCTGATTTCATTGAAACAAAGTGTGGGGAGGTACAAGCCTGAGGGCGCTCTCAAAAAACGGTGAAGGTGATGGCTAAAGGGAAAGGAGCAGATGCAGGCTTGGCTGCACACCTACTAGTTTGCCCAGGAGAACTGGTAAAAGAGCTCCGAGGAGCCTGCCTGAAGTCAGAACAAATCTCAAACACAGGCCTCAGGAACTACCCTTCAAAGGATCCTGAATTTGATTCTTTAGGATGTGGAATGATTTATGCTCCAGAGTGTTTTTAAAACAATAGAGTGATTAGCGGATTAGACAGCTGGGTACAGCCAGGAAAAGAGAGTCAAAGTGAGCCATGCCCTGATCAAAGGAGAGCTCCCACTAAATCCCAGGGTGACTATGGACATGGCCAAGGCTGAGTTCCCTGAGGAACAACATTAGATACTTAACACTGGGAATCTGGGGTTGGGCGTAGGTAGACTCCAGTAAAATAAGCCAGCCAGTCACTAAACAAATAAACAAGTAAATCACAGTAACAAGCCTAGAGAGAAGGGTCCATACCCAGCGTTGCTACGTGTATCATCTAAAACAGCAGTATCCAACCTTTTGGGCACCAGGGACTGGTTTCATGGAAGACACTGGGGGATGCTGGGAAGGGATTGGGGGATGCTTTTGGAATGAAACTATTCCACCTTAGATTATTGGGCATTAGATTCTCATAAGGAGCATGCAACCTAGGTCCCTCCCATGCACAGTTTACAAAAGGGTTCATGCTCCTTTGAGAACCTAATGCTGCCACTGATCAGACAGGAGGCAGAGCTCAGGCAGTAATATTGGCTGGGCACCTGCCATTCACCTCCTGCTGTGCTGCCCCGTTCCTTACAGGAAACAGACGGGTACCAGCCCACAGCCTGGGGGTTGAGGACCCCCGATCTAAAATGTCCAGTTTTCAAAAAGATCACAGCATATACAAAGAAACAGGAAAGCATGACCTCTAAACCAGAAATAAAACAGACAACAGAAACTCTCTGTGAGAGATGTCAGACTTAATAGAAAAAGCCTTCAAAGTAGCCATTACAATTTGTTGAAAGAAGTAAAAGAAATCAGGATAAAAGAAGATGAGATGACAACACTTAATCAAATACAGAATACCAATAATGACACAGAAAGTATAAAACAGTACCAAATGGAAAGTCTGGAGATGGAAATTATAATAGTCTAAGTAAAACCTCACTTGAAGGGCTCAACAATACATTTCACCTGGCCAAGGAAAGAATTAGCAAATTTGGAAATAGATCAGGCCAGGCACGGTGGCTCCTGCCTGTAATCCCAGCATTTTGGGAGGCAAGGTGGGAGGATCACTTTAGGCCAGGAGTTCAAGATCAGTCTGGGCAACATAGCTGTATTAGTCCATTCTCACACTGCTATAAAGAAATACCCAGACTGGGTAACTTATAAAGAAAAGAGGTTTAGTTGATTCACAGTTCCACATGGCAGGGGAGGCCTCAGGAAACTTACAATCATGGCAGAAGGCACCTCTTCACAGGGCAGCAGGAGAAACAATGAGAACTCAGCAAAGAAGGAAGTCCCTTATAAAAGCATCACATCTCATGAGAACTCACTATCACAAGCACAGTATGGGAGAAACCACCCCCATAATTCAATTATCTCCATCTTCTCCTGTCCCTTGACATGTGGGGATTATTACAATTCAAGGTGAGATTTGGGTGGGGACACAGAACCAAAGCACATTAATGCAAAACCCTGTCTCAGCAAAAAATTAAAAAGTGAGTCAGGTGTGGTGGTGCATGCCTGTAGTCTCAGCTACTTTGGACGCTGAGGCAGGAAGGTCACTTGAGCCCATGAGATTGAGGTTGTAGTAAGCTATGAACATGCCACTGTACTCCAGCCTGGGTGACAGAGACCCGGTCTCTAAATAAATAAATAAAATAAAAAAGAAAATAGATCAATAGAGATTACACAATCAGAAGAATAGAAAAATGAATGATGCCTCAGAGAAATGTGGGACATGATTAAATGCACCAGCATACATATGACGGAAAGAAGGAGAGGAAAGAGAAAGGAGAAGAGAAATATTCAAAGAAATGATAGCCTAAAATTTCCCAAAATTAACAACAAAAACTCAATAATCTACACACCATGCAAAACTCCAAAGACACATCACAATAAAAATGCCAAAAGGCAAAGGCAAGGAGAAAGTCTTGAAAACAGCAAGAGAGAAATAAGGCAGGAATCCTCAACAAGATTAACAGCTGACTTCTCAGCAGAAATAATGGAGGCCAGAAGGCAGTGGGATAACGTAGTCAAAGTGCTCAAAGAAAAAACACCTGTCACTCAAGAATCCTACATTCAGCAAAGCTATCTTTCAAAAATAGAAGTGAAATAAAGACTTTCCTAGATAAACAAAAACTGAGAGATTCACTGCTAGTAGACCTGCATTACAAAAATACTCAAGGAAGCTCTTCAGGCTAAAAGACGGCTGGGGGTCCACCCTAGAGATGAAAATCTGAGACCACACAAAGAGCACCAGTAAAGGTAATCATGTAATTATAAAATGCAGTATAAATTCATATTTTCTTCTCTCATCACATAACTGATTTAAAATGCAATTGTACAAAACAACGTATATAATGTATTGTTGAGCCTATAATGTATAGAAATGCAATATACTTGACAATTTAATGGTACAAAGGAAAAGGGTGTGAGCAAAGGTGTACTGGGCTAAGGAAATGACTCCATACGGTAACTCAAAGGACACTTTCTGCTGATAGTGAGACTCAGGATATAATGCAAAGTGCAAAGAGCAGCATTTAGAACAATATGCATAACGTGCTGCACTATAGGAAGGAAATACAAACACATACACATATTTGCTTATATTTCCAAAAACAACAATGACATTCGCAAATCAAGAAATGCCTGAGGCTACCAGAAGCTGGCAGGAACAAGGAAAGAGTTTCCTCTAGCGCCTTAGGTGAGAATGCAGCCCTGCTGACATCTTCATCTTGGACATCTGGCCTTCAGAAGTGTGAGGCAGAAAACTTCTGTTTTCAGCCACCAAGCTTGTGGTAATTAGCACCTACAGGAAACTAATACAGTTTCTCCTGTGCCAAACTGAGGACGATTTAAGCATGAAGATAAATTAACTAGTTGGGCATGGCAGTGTGCACCTGCAGTCCCAGCTACTTGGGAGGCTGAGGCAGGAGGATTGCTTAAGCCCAAGAGTTTGAGACCAGCCTAAGTAACATAGCAAGACCCCATCTCTAAAAAATTAATTAATTAACATAGTAACAGAATATAACTATTCAAATAGGAAACCTTGGCATCAGGTTGATTACACAGTTAAATAAAATGAAAGTTTGATAAGGGACATGACATGTACATAGTCTGTAACTACCTCCACAGAAATACTTAGAAAAATAGATTTACAGGTACAAGTGCATTTTTGTTACCTAGATATATCCGCAGTGATGAAGTCTGAGATTTTGGTGTAACCATCACCCAAATGGTTTACATTGTAATCAACAGGTAATTTCTCATCTCTCATGCCCCTCCTACCAAACCACCTTTTGGAGTCTCCAATGTCTGTTATTCCATTCTCTATGTCTATATGTATACATTGTTTAGCTCATACTAATAAGTGAGAACATGGCTTTCCGTTTCTGCCTCCAGTTACATCCATGTTGCTGCAAAAAAACATTTCGTTCTTATAGTATTCCAGGGTGCATGTGTATGTGTACACATATATCCTAAATTTTTTTAGCATTTTTATATAAATCACATTTTATTTATCCAATCATCAGTGGAGAGACACCTAACTTGAGCCCATGACTTTGCTATTGTGATAGTGCTGCAATAAACACACAAGTGAAACTGTCTTTTTAATACAGTGATTGCTTTTCCTTTGGGTAGTAGTAAGATTGCTGACTTGAATGGTAATTCTATTTTTAGTTCTTTGGGTTGTACTAATTTTACATTCCCATCAACAGATTATAAGCATTCCCTTTTCTCCTCACCAACATCAGTTGTTTCTTGACTTTTTAATAGCAGCCATTCTGACTGGTATAAGATGGCATATCATTGTGGTATTAATTTGCATTTCTCTATTAGTGAGGTTGAGCCTTATTTTCATATTTCGTTGGCTGCTTATATGTTGAAAAACTTCTGTTCATGTCATTTGCCCACCGTGTAATGAGGTTATTTGTTTTTTTTCTTGTTGAGATCCTCGTAAATTCTGAATATGAGTCCTTTGTCAGGTGCATAGTTTGCAAATATTTGCTCCCATTCCACAGGTTGTCTGTTTACTCCACTATTTCTTTTGCTGTGCAGAAGCTTTTTAGAGTCCCATTTGTCCATTTTTGTTTTTGTTGCATTTGCTTTTGAAGTCTTAATTTTTTGCCTAGACCAATGACCAGAAGAATTTTTCCTAGGTAACATTTGTCTTTAATACATCTTGAGTTAATTTTTCATATGGTGAGATATAGGGTCCAGTTTCATTCTTCTACACATGGCTATCCAATTTTTCCAGCATCATTTATTGAATAGTGTCCTTTCCCCAGTATATATTTTTGTCAACTTTGTCAAAGATAGTTGGTTGTAGGTATGTGGCTTTATCTGGGTTCTTTATTGTGTTCCACTGATCTGTGTTTCTATTTCTATACCAGTACCATGCTGTTTTGGTTACTATAGCCTTGTAGTATAATTTGAAGTCAGGTAATGTGATGCCTCCCGCTTTGCTCTTTTTGCTTAGGATGTTTTGGCTATTTGGGCTCTTTTATGGTCCCATATGAATTTTAGGATTTTTTTTTTTTCTAATTCTGTGAAAAATGTCATTGGTAATTTGATAGGAATTGCATTGAATCTGTAGATTGCTTTAGGCAGTATGGTCATTTTAATGATACTGATTTTTCCAAGCCATGGGCATGAGATGTTTCTCCATTTGTTTGCATCATCTATGATTTCTTTCATCAGTGTTTTGAAGTTGTCCTTGTAGAGGTCTTTCACCTCCTTAGTCAAATGTATTCCTAGGATTTTGTTTGTTTATAATTATTGTAAATGGAATTGAGTTCTTGATTTCGTTCTCAGCTTGATCATTATTGGTGTATAGAAATGCTACTTACGTTTGTTCATTGATTTTCCATCCTGAAATTTTACTGAAATAATTTATCAAATCTAGGAGTCCTTTGGAGGAGTCTTCAGGGTTTTCTAGATATAAGATTGTGTCATCAGCAAACAGATAATTTAACTTTCTCTTTTCCAATTTGGATCGTGTTTTTGAGACAAGGTCTTGCTTTGTCATTCAGGCTGGAGTGCAGTGGCACATCACGGCTCACTGCAGCCTCAACCTCTGGGGCTCAAGTGACCTTCTCACCTCAGCCACCCGAGCAGTTGGGACTACAGGCACATGCCACTATGCCCGACTAATTTTTGTATTTTTTTGTATAGACAGGGTTTCATCATGTTGCCCAGGTTGGTCTCAAACTCCTGGGCTCAAGCGATCCACCCACCTCAGCCTCTCAAAGTGCTGGGATGACAGGCATGAACCACTGTGCCTGGCTAGATGCCTTTTCTTTCTTTTTCTTGCCCAGCTGCTCTAACTAGAACTTCCAAAACTATGTCCAATAAGAGTGGTCAAAATGGGCATCCCTGTCTTGTTCCAGTTCTTAGGGAGAATGTTTTCAACTTTTCCCCATTCAGTATGATGTTGGCTATGGGTTTGTTGTATATGGCTTTTATTATTTTGAGGTATGTTTCTTCTATGTCTAGTTTGCTGAGGGTTTTTATCATGAAAGGCAATTCCACATCATTTGAAATGATCATATGGTTTTTGTTTGACAGCGTCTTGCTCTGTTCCCCAGGTTGGAGTGCAGTAGCATGATCTCGGCTCACTGCAACCTCCACCTCCAGGGTTCAAGCGATTCTCCTGCCTCAGCCTCCCGAGTAGCTGGGATTACAGGCATGTGCCACCATGCCTGGCTAATTTTTGCATTTTTAGTAGAGACGGGGCTTCCCCATGTTGGCCAGGCTGGTCTTATACTCCTGACCACAGGTGATCCACCTGCCTCGGCCTCCCAAATTGCTGGGATTACGGACGTGAGCCACTGTGCCTGGCCATGGTTTTTGTTTTTAATTGTGTATGTGGTGAATCACATTTATTCATTTGTGTATGTTAAATCATCCTTACATCCCTGAAAAATAAAACTCACTTGATGTGGTATATTTTTGATGTGCTGTGGATTTGGTTTGCTAGTATTTCATTCAGGATTTTTGCACCTGTGTTCATCAGGGACATTGGCCTGCAGTTGTTGTTTTGGTTGTGTGCCTAGCTTTGGTATCAGGGTGATACTGGCTTTGTAGGCTGAGTTAGGGAGGATTTCCTCCTCCTTGATTTTTTGGAACAGTTTCAGTGGGATTGGTACCAATTCTTTCCATGTCTAGTAGAACTTGGCTGTGATTCTGTCTAGCCCTGGGCTTTTTTGTTGTTGGGAGATTCTTTTTATTACTGATTCAAGCTCAGCACTCACTATTGGTCTGTTCAGGATTTCTGTTAGTTCCTGGTTCAACCTTAGGAGTCTGTAGGTTTCCAGGCCTTACCCATTTCCTCTAGGGTTTCTAGTTTGTGAACGTAGAGGTATTCACAGTAGTCTCTGAGGAACTTTTGCATTTCTGTGGTGTTAGTTGTACTGCCTCCATTTTTACTTCTGACTGTGTTTATTTGCATCTTCTTTTGTTTCTTGATAATCTAGCTATCAGTTTGTCAATTTTGCTTACTTTTTCAAAAAACCAACTTTTCATTTCATTGATCCTTGTATTTTTCTTTTGGTCTCAACTTCATTTAGTTCTGCCCTCATATCTGTTATTTCTTCTGCTAGCTTTGACTTTGATTTGTTCTTATTTTTCTAGTTCCTTGAGGTGCAATGTTAGGTTGTTAATCTGTGATCTTTCTGTATGTTTAATGTAGGCATTTAATGGTATAAACATCCCTTTTAGCACTGCTTTTATTGTATCCCAGAGATTTTGGTGTCTTGTGTCTCTGTTTTCATTTGTTTCAAAAAATAAATACTTAAGAGTAAGTTCACAGGGAGAAGCCCAACAGACACCCCTTTCTTCAGCTCATCATTGTGGACATCACCAGGAATGTACAACCCAACACTGAGAGCACAGCATCACTGACCTTGTGGACATCACCAGATACATACAACCCAACACTGAGAGCACAGCATCACTGACATTGTGGACATCA
>NC_045451.1:218998-220118 GCF_002776525.5 Piliocolobus tephrosceles
GGAACGTACAACCCAACACTGAGAGCACAGCATCACTGACATTGTGGACATCAACAGGAATGTACAATCCAACACTGACAGCAGAGCATCACTGACATTGTGGACATCACCAGGAACGTACAACCCAATGCTGAGAGCACAGCATCACCGACATTGTGGACATCACTGGGAATGTACAACCCAACACTGACAGCAGAGCATCACTGACATTGTGGACATCACCGGGAACGTACAACCCAACGCTGAGAGCACAGCATCACTGACATTGTGGACATCACCGGGAACGTACAACCCAACGCTGACAGTACAGCATCACTGACATTGTGGACATCACCAGATACATACAACCCAACACTGAGAGCACAGCATCACTGCAGTGATGTTCCTACCAAAAAAGAGCAAGTCCTGGGAGGCCGAGGTGGGCAGATCACAAGGTCAGGAGATTGAGACCATCCTGGCTAACATGGTGAAACCCCATCTCTACTAAAAACACAAAAAATTAACCAGGCATGGTGGTGCGCGCCTGTAGTCCTAGCTACTCGGGAAGCTGAGGCAGGAGAATGGCATGAACCCGGGAGGTGGAACTTGCAGTGAGCCAAGATGGCACCACTGCACTCCAGCCTGGGTGACAGAGCAAGACTCTGTCTCAAGAAAAAAAAAAGAAGCAAGTCCTAAATGTGATCATGAGGAAACACCAGACAAGCGCAAACTGAGGAACGTTCCACAAAATAACGGCTGTACTCCTCAAAATTAGGGCCATGAAGGCTCAAGGAAGCCCAAGAGCTGCTCCAGGGCATGGGATTGAGGGTAACAGGTAAACATAACAAGTGCCTCTGCAACAGACCCTTTGCCATAAAGGACATCCCTGGGGCAAATGGCACACCTCAAAGAGGCCTGAGGATGAACTAACATCAGGGCTGGCTTCCCAAGTGTGCTGCCATGTGGGCATGGGGGCCTCATGCTCGGTTAACATTCCGTTGTTACCATCTTTTTTTTGAGACAGGGCCTCACTGTGGCCCAGGATGGAGTGCAGTGACTATTCACGGGTGCAATCACTGTGCTTGGTCCAGGATGGAGTGCAGTGACTATCGGACTCTTCACGGGTGCAATCATCGTGGTC
>NC_045451.1:220128-220228 GCF_002776525.5 Piliocolobus tephrosceles
AGTGCAGTGACTATCGGACTCTTCACGGGTGCAATCATCGTGGTCCAGGACGGAGTGCAGTGACTATCGGACTCTTCACGGGTGCAATCATCGTGGTCCA
>NC_045451.1:220328-220427 GCF_002776525.5 Piliocolobus tephrosceles
GCAGTGACTATCGGGCTCTTCACGGGTGCAATCATCGTGGTCCAGGACGGAGTGCAGTGACTATCGGGCTCTTCACGGGTGCAATCATCGTGGTCCAGG
>NC_045451.1:220437-240903 GCF_002776525.5 Piliocolobus tephrosceles
GCAGTGACTATCGGGCTCTTCACGGGTGCAATCATCGTGGTCCAGGATGCAGTGCAGCGACTATTCATGGGTGCAATCACTGTGCTTGCAACCTCAAATCCCAGACTCCAGTGACCCTTCTGCCTCAGTCTCCTGAGCATCAACAGCATGTGCCACTGCACCTGACACTACACCAAAATTTAACAGTGGGTGTCTCTGGGAGCTGAGACTACATGGGGCTTTTGTTTCCTTCATTCTGTTGGTATCTGTTTTACATTTTTCAGCAAACAATATGTATTCCTTCTGTAAAAAAAAAAAAAAAGTATGAAATCATTTTTAGAAATACAGAGTGAATTTATTTCAGTATCTTGCCAGCGTCCACATGTATTTATGATCTTTGAGTCCACAGTAGAGGAGCAGCACAGAAGGGTGACTACAGTCCATAATAATTTAATTGTATATTTAAAAATAACTAAAAGAAATATAACTGGATTGTTTGTGACACAAAGGATAAATGCTTGAGGGGACGGGTGCCCCAGTCTCCATGATGTGCTTTTTCACATGTCTGTATCAAAACATCTCATGTACCCCTAAATATATACACCTACTATGTGCCCATGATAATTAAAAATAAAAATAAATTGACCGGGCATGGTGGTTCACACCTGTAATCCCAGCACTCTGGGAGGCTGAGGCCGGTCAATCACGAAGTCAGGAGATCGAAACCACCCTGGCTAACACAGTGAAACCCCGTCTCTACTAAAAAATACAAAAAATTAGCCGGGCGTGGTGGTGGGCACCTGTAGTCCCAGCTACTCAGGAGGCTGAGGCAGGAGAATGGTGTGAACCCAGGAGGCAGAGCTTGCAGTGAGCTGAGACCGCGCCACTGCACTCCAGCCTGGGTGACAGAGCGAGACTCTGTCTCAAAAAAAACTAAATAAATAAAAATAAATTTTTAAAAATTATAATCAGGAAACACTGATCACGACCCATCCTCCCCAGTTCCCTCCCTTCCCATGTCACAAGCCAGGAACCAAAAGGTATCTGCTCCCCTTCCCCTGGCCTGGGTGGCACAGGCCTGTCCTTCCTCTAGCTCTGGGCTTCTCCCTACCCCTCTGTCCCCTCATTCTTCCCCCAAGATACACTCAAGCCCTCTCTCCTTCGAGGTAGCTGGCAAATTTTCAAAGTACCTGAAGTTTCTGATGTAAAACCAGGTTTTCCTTCTGGACAAATGGAGTGGGGAAGAAAACTGGACTTCTATTCCTAAGAGAGGGTCTCAGGCCCTTAGAGGAGCTAGAGATTCTGTACTAAACATAACACTGGAAAAATCAACCCAGGGAAGTCACCTGTAGAGCAGAGGTTCTAATGCTGGCCTCATACTCAGACCACCAGGGGGGCTCTGGCCCGTCTCCAGGCCCAGGTGTCTTCCAACAGCAGGTGCTTCAGCTGCGTAGCCAAGGCTGATGGGCATTGTGCTGGATGTTGAGTCCGGTCTTCCGGGGGCCTACAAGGGGTGATTCCGTTCCCTTGTCTACCTCAAAATGTTCTGATGTTTGTAGAGTTGCTTACTGGGCCATCTGCATTACCAGGGAACAGTGAACCAGAAGCTTGAAGTGGCCGACAGTCGGGTTTCAGGAGCCCCCAGGGGATGTGCCCTGAAGTTTGAGATCCATTGACCTACACTAACAAGGTAAGAGACAGTGACTCAGGAGAGCTTCTCAGATTGAAAACCTGTGAAGTCATTTCGGGTTTCATCAGCAGTTGCACCTTGACAGGTACTTGTAAAAGCTCACTAGGTTGATCTGAGGACTTCACTGGATCAGTGCCTCCCAAACTTCTGGGTGTTCAGTGTGCGTGCACGTCACCCGGGGAGCTGCGGAAACCCCCGAGTGGGCCCATTCAGGAGGGGGTGAGCTTCCGTGTCCCTCATCTGGAGGCCTAAGCCAGTTTTCTCTGGAATGTGCCCACGCTCCACTTTCTAGGAGGCCCTGAGCCGACGCCTGGTCGGATTCCCTGCAGGCACTTCACCTCTCCCTGGGCCTCAGTCTCCTTATTTGAAAAATAAGAACAACTTTGTGAGACTGCTAGGGATGCCAGTACCACATCTGGCACAGGCGTGGAGGTCTGGGCAGCAGCCTGGCGCTCTCTGGGCCTAACTCTACCTTCCACTCCCTCTGCCCACTCCTTTTTGTCCCTTCTGGTCTCTGTCCTCATGGCTGCAGACACTAGTCCCTGTCAGATGTGCTAGAAGGGACCTGAGACAAATTGATGGCAACAACCTGTTTTATAACAATAAATTGCTAAAACCAATAAAACACAGCCTGGGCACATCAGATGCATGCAAAGGACACACCATTGAGGGCGTTCTCGCCTTGTTTAACACCTTTCCCAAGTGGGGGGGCGGGGGGCGGGTTAACACAAAGCACTCAGAGCAGTGCCTGACCGGTGAAGCACTACTGCATGGCAGACTCTGTCTCTACTCTGCTGTGGCCCCTATGCACCTGCCTCAGTCTCTGTCTTCCAAGGTGACAGGCTGTTCTCTGATAAACTCACTACCATTGAGGTGTTAATGTCTAATAGAGTTAACCTGATACCCATCCTGCCACATCTGGATTTCAATTGGGGAATTCTCAGTGATTTTATCTGTCAGGATGCTTTGCCTGCAACTAACAAAAGGACTAAGTGAACTTATCTTTAACAATGAAGACCCTCATCGTCCCACCCACGAGAAGAAAAGGGGCAGGAGATTGTCTCACACCTCGCTGGCACCAGGCCCGGCTTTCTCTGCTGTCTCACACCTCGCTGGCACCAGGCCCGGCTTTCTCTGCCGTCTCACACCTCGCTGGCACCAGGCCTGGCTTTCTCTGCCGTCACACACCTCACTGGCACCAGGCCCGGCAAAAGCCACCTCACACCTCGCTGGAACCAGGCCCGGCTTTCTGCCGTCTCACACCTCGCTGGCACCAGGCCCAGCTTTCTCTGCCATCTCACACCTCGCTGGCACACCTTGAAGCAAGTATTGAGAGGCAGGAAAAGCGGCAGTCGCTTCTCGCAGGCCAAAGTGCCCATTTCTACACCCGGTGTTGGCAAGAACTCAGGAGCCTGAGGTGGGAGGATGGCATGAGCCCGGGAGGTTGAGGCTGCAGTGAGCCATGATCACGCCACTGCACTCCAGCCTGGGCAACAGACCTGTCTCAAAACAAAAAACCCTCTCTCAAAAATAAAAAGAATGGAGGTACCCTGATGCCTTCACTTTGACGGAGGACCTTGTGTCTACCAGGTCCGTGAGCATTTGCTGCCCAACTGGATTTCGGTTAGCAAGGAAGAAACGGGTGACCAGTCTCCTCCATGCCACAGAGCCTCAGGCCCCAAGGAGTGCATGGAAAACAGTGGAACCTTCATCATAACGACAGACAGTCCTAGTCCTGAGCGCCTCGGCCAAGTTCCTGAGTCCCTCCAAGCCCTGGCAACTTCATCTATAGAACGGGGTTGCCAGTACCCACCTCACAGGGTGGCTGTGAGGATGAGTGAGTCTGCACAGGCAGGCTCAACAGTGTCTGGCACCCGGCACACACGGGCACGCAGTAGTTTTCACCACCATTCTTCTTAGCATTGTCTCCTTTTCCTCAAGGGCCTTCTTTAAATAAGCCACTCAGTATTTACCTGCATAAACATTGTTTTTGATACAGCATGCTGCCCAGACCCCCAGGATTTCAGATAAGGGACTGCAGACCTGTGTATATTTTTCAGAAGTGATATAAACGTAAATGAGATTAGAGGTTTGTCTTTGTTGAGATCTTCAAATAAGAGCTATTTGTACACTTTTAATACATTATTATTATTTGAGTCAATCTCCTTTTTTTTCTTGTTTGAAGAGACAGGGTCTTGCTATGTTTCCCAGGCTGGCCCCAAGCGTCTCAACACAAGGAATCCTCCCACCCCAGCCTCCCACGTGGCGTGCCTGGCTCAGTCTTCATTCTGAGTCTTCATTTCAGTTTGGGTGCTCCAGGGCCTGACTTCCACAGGTGGTGCTGCAATGTGAAGCCCTCACATGGCCCCCTCAGGTGCTGGCACAAGCACTGGCCCTGCTCCCCGCCCGGCAGTGCCGTGGAGGTACCTGCAGAGCTGGCATTCTGCTGTTTTCTCATGGAGTCATCATGGTCAAGTACCAGAGCCTTGTTACCTGAAGTTATCTCGCTAGGGAAATACAAAAACATTTTTTAGGATGTTGTGCTCATAACTCATCACCATGCATTTCCTACAGCAGGATGGGGAGGTCTCCTGTACATACATGAATTCACACGGCCATGTTCCAGTAACACCAGACACAAAAGGCCTTGGCCTGACCCCAGCCCATGATGGTCCCCCAGCAAGAGGAAGAAGCAAACTGGTGGTCTGAAGCCAGGGAGATTTGCCGTTTGTCACTGCAGTTTCACCTCATTATCCTGACCCACATGATGATTAACCACAGACACGTACACCCCTTAACTGGACACCCCTTAACTGGCTACCAGAAACCCTAGAGCTGAACATTTGGCTCACGGTGTAATGGAGGCAGGAGCCTTTACGTGTGGTGGACACTTTGTAGCCTCATTTCTGGCTCCCTTTTTTTCTCTCTCTCCTACTCATACCATCATGTGGGATTTTATCTATCCTTACAAATTGTCTTAAATCCTTCCTTCTTAGTTTAACTGGCCTGAGGCAGTGGCCTCTCCATTCTGATGTGGAGTATAACAAATAATTTCCTAGATCTGAAAAAAATCTTGCTTCTGCCATTTGATGACTTATACACAGCTTAGTCCCAGAGCACAAATGAAAAGAAAAACAAGGGAGTCAGCTTCCTGCGGCAGCATCTCCTACAGTTGTTCCTCCGCACAGTGCACATGCAGCTTTCTGGGTAGCGGCCTCATCACTCACCCACAGCCACTGTCTGCGGCACGTGGCCTGGATCCGGTGGTGAGCATGGCAGGCTGCTCAGTGCTGCAGGTCTGCCATCCCTAGGACATTTCTCCTCTTGGGGGAGGAGGCTGGCAGGGCACAGCACCTAAAGCCCCTGCTGCTTCCAGATTCTGCTCCTGCACCATGGGCACCTGTCATGTGCAAATGCTGGGACAGACACCTTCCCTGTGCCGTCTTGATTCTCACAGCCCTGCTGCACCAGCAGAAAGCCGGTGGATGGGATGGCACTGACTCATAGTGCAGAACCTGACAGAATCGAGAGAATTCTGAATTTAGAACCTGACAGCTGACAGGGGCTGGGGCATGAAGAGGGAAGCTGAACTAAATAGTAGCTGATGAGGTATAGAATCTGTGTTTTCTCCTCTGGTAAACCCCTGTGTCAGAGGTGACACAAAGAATTCAGTATAACCGAGTCACACCCGCTTCAGAAGGCAAAGACCAAGTCTGCTGCACACTGGGATGGATCAGAAAATACACTAGGTGGCCACAGGCACCAGGGGAAAAGTGTTACTACTTCAGGTGTGATGGAACTATGGCCAGAGCCAGGGTCACCCAGGAAGCCCCAGTAAACCCGCCAACTCACTTTCTGCCCAACCTTGGCCTGAACCAGAGGGTGGAATCCGTTGCACAAAGCCGTGCTAAAGAGGCCAGTCACGGACGAAGTCCAAGTGCCTACTCAGCAGCTCCAGGGGGTTGGGAGGCCCTGGGGACCCTCTGCTCTCCCCAGGTTTGCAGGTTCAGTTCTCACCCTGGCCACTGCTGTGGCCTGACCCCTCGGGCCAAGCACTCACTGGCACCCAGCAGGGCTCTGCAAGTGGAGGTGGCCATGCCAGCATCTCAGAGACACTATTTTACCATTTTCTTTTTGTGAGAATCTGTGGTAAGATGGCCATTTATTTTTTACATTACACACAGTGTATGGAAAAAAAACAACAGTGACTTCTGTAGCAAACTGTGTTTAGATACACGGAAAAGCTAGAAAACGTTGACGTAACAGAAGAGCAGATGGTTTTGGGTTTTTTTTTTTTTTTGAGACGGAGTCTCTTTCTGTTGCCCAGGCTGGAGTGCAGTGGCCGGATCTCAGCTCACTGCAAGCTCCGCCTCCCGGGTTTACGCCATTCTCCTGCCTCAGCCTCCTGAGTAGCTGGGACTACAGGCGCCAGCCACCTCGCCCGGCTAGTTTTTTGTATTTTTTAGTAGAGACGGGGTTTCACCGTGTTAGCCAGGATGGTCTCGATCTCCTGACCTCGTGATCCGCCCGGCTCGGCCCCCGAAGTGCTGGGATTACAGGCTTGAGCCACCGCGCCCGGCTGAGCAGATAGTTTTAACTCCATCAACTGCCTCAACAAAGCCACATGCTGCGTCACATGCCAATGCTTTTCCCTGCAAACGTGGGACGGGCAGAGCTGACACCTCTCCATCTAACTCCCTGCTTGCATTGCAGCCGTGGCCATCCTCTGTTGTGCCACCTCCTCTCTCTGCCTCCAACTCCTCCGTGTCCAGGGCGTAGCACTCGTACTCTGGGGCGCCAACCAGGTCCGGGTCATCTTCCACCTCCTCGCCCGACAGGTAGCTCTTGAGGGAGCTGTCCTGCTCCAGGCGGGGCTTGGCCCTCTTCCTTCCCTTTTTCATCTGCGTTGTCAGCTCAGCCACCTGCCCCTGCCACACAAGCCCCCCGAGCCCTTTATCCTTCCTCCTTTTGTACTCCATGATCTGCTTGCTGAGCGCCTCATGATTGATACCACACACGCTGGAGCTCGTGGCCGGCTCTGTGGTGCCGCAGGGTTGCGGGGCATCGGCGTCCCTGGGAAGGGAGAAGAGGAGCCTTCACACCAAGCACAAACTGAGCCCCCAATCCACAGTGTCATCGCCACAACACAACACCACATCACACTTCCTACATCTACTCGCCTGAGAACCCTCCCAATGTCTGTCTGAGGGTAACTGGAGACAGGAGTGAAGGAAGGTGGGCTGTGGTTTCAGCGTTCCCCAGCGTCAGAAGTATTTGGCCAGCACAGTCTAGGTGCACCATCCCGTATGCAATAAATGCATTTGCGCCGGGCACGGTGGCTCACATCTGTAATCCCAGCACTTTGGGAGGCTGAGGTGGGCGGATCACGAGGTCAGGAGTTCAAGACCCGCCTGGCCAACATGGTGAAACCCGTCTCCACCAAAAATACAAAAATTAGCTGGGCGTGGTAGCAGGCACCTGTAATCCCAGCTATTCGGGAGGCTGAGGCAGGAGAATCGCCTGAACCCAAGAGGCAGAGGTTGCACTGAGCCAAGATCACGCCACTGCACTCCAGCCTGGGCAACAGACTGAGGCTGTCTCAAGAAAAAAAAAATGCATTTGCAACTGTTTTCTCTAAGCACGGCCAGGGCCTCGGGCCAGTTAAACTAGCAGAATTACAGGTGAGGTCTATCAGATCTGCCACTCATTAGCCTTCAAGAAGAGCCTATTCTTGGTGAACAGCACCTAATCAAGGCCATGTCACGGCCCCTGTATCCTCCAAGGCTCCACTCTAGAAAGTCTCCAAACCCTGGGCTCAGCTCCCTGACCTGCCACCCCCACACTGCCCCTTGCTGACCCAATCAGGCCAGGCCTGCTACAGCCTGGAGCTTTGCTTCCAGCTCGGATGCACCTGGCAGGCTGGTTAAACCTAACTCTGGCTGGTGCCCAGGCGATGTTGACGCTGCTATCTAAGGCCCACAGGCAAGGCCTGCTCTAGCAGCTGCATGCTTGCAACGGGGCCCTCCACAAACACCCCAGTACCCGCAGGCTCTGTCAGGCATTACAAGTTTGGAAAAGATGTACATGTGTGTGCACATGCACAGGCCAAACTTCTATGCCCCTAACCTGCTCTCCCAAGCCCCACCTCCCTCTATTCCCCTCCTCACACACAACTGACCCATCTGTGATGTTTACTGCTTCCCATCAGCTTCCCCTAGTGAAAGGCAGGTTCCAAAGACAGCTGCATCCTAAATGCTAGACCAGGGCTTGGCATACAGTGGGCACTCAATAACAACATGCTGAATGAATGCACAGGACAAGAGGCCCTCTCCTCACTGGGGGGGTTATAGCAGACACCTCTGGTGGCCCCTGAGGCCCCCACTGTGTAAACGTGGCCAGGCCACAGCACAGGTCTATGAATATGGGCTGCCGGCCCTGGGGGCAAGTGCCACGGGGTCCATGCAGGCTACTAGGGATGTGGAGCTGTGCAGCTGCTATGGAAAACGGCGATTCCACACCCAGGAATCTACCCCAGGGAATCAAAACATATGTCCACATGCATCACCTGAAATCCTTTTGTACAAAGTCGTCTCTTTCATCGCGGGGTCCAAAGTCTGCGACTGCCAGTAACTTATCAAGCTGCAGAGGAACACAGACGGTAAACCAGTCAGCCACGTCCCCACCCCATACTTACAGCCGGGCTCCATGTGACACCAGTGTTGTTCACTGCAGAGCTTTTGATCAGACTGTGCACAATTTCTTCTATTGACCCTTCCCAAATACTAGGATCTGTTCAGTAGCCTGTGCTTTCAAATACCTTACTGTTACTTTTACATAACACATTTTCTCTGATAACAAAGTGAGGCTTTTTAAAAACTACATTTTAGACTTGTAAATGTTAGTCAAATTTATGAAGAAACCAGTTAAGCATTAGTTGAAGTAAATAACTAACCATTATCTGGTTTCCAAGGTAGTTTTGCAAAATGCTTCAGTTTTGCCACCGAATTTGTGTGCTTGGGGGGACAAAAGCCTCCCAGCAAGACAAGGTAAAAGATGATGGGGACGGTCACGAAGCCGGGAGCCTAAACTACAAGAGAAAACTGCTCCTCAGCCAGGCTCATGGGATGCCATCCACACCATGGCAATGGCCCACAAGCCCTGCTGGACACTGCATTCCACCCGAACCCTGGCCTGCCTGTCCCTGCCTCTGCGGGTGTCCTCATCCTGCTCCAAGCACAGCAGGCACCCTCCCCTGTCCAGTGACTATTCTGGAAGTGAACCCGCAACTCCTGATGGGACCTCCCTCCCAGAGACAGGAGCCTGCGGTGCTGAGCTCAGAGACTGGCACGTCCTCCCCAGGGACTGCCTTGCTGATGCCCTCGCAGCACTGTCCTTGATTCCTTACAGCAGGGACTATAACCTCACTCCTTCGCTTCTTTTGCTAGCAAGGGAAATCACGTATCTGTCAAGCTTATTCCTTGTACAAAGTTTTTAGTGTTACCTATACACTGATTAACAAAAACCAAAAATGTCAAACTGGATCTTTTTCTTCTGGGGATCCAAATACTGTCTGGCCCTATACTGCGTAACAGTTACCTATAATACTGCAAACGCTATTCGCTGAGTTTTGACTGAGTTTTTGAAGTTATAACATACCTTAGTAACTACCAGATAACCACCACCCAGGGAAGTATATATTTACTTGTTTTTAATCTTTATAGCTAACCCACCTCTAAAGCAAAGAAAATGATAAAAGCACTTACAGTTACAGGACAGACCTAAGTCTCATAAGCCCTGATGGTGTGAAACCAGAGTGGACTGATCCATGTCGAGAGGTGGGAGGGAGAGACAGGCATAGGAGGGAAACTATGGCCGTGTCGAATTTATACCCTAGTTAGAGCTACGGTGATAAGCATTAAAAAATTAAAACCAGAAAGAGAATTACCTCTGGGGACCTGGGCTGGGAACGGGGGCACGGGAGCAAGGGGAAGCCTTTTCATTTGCACCCTGCTTTCATGACTTTTCATTTGTTCCCTTCTCAGTGGTTTCTTCTCTTTTTTTTTTTGACACGGAGTCTCTCACTCTGTTGCCCAGGCTGGAGGGCAGTGGTGCAACCTCGGCTCACTGCAACCTCTGCCTCCCCAGTTCAACCGATTCTTCTGCCTCAGCGTCCCGAGCAGCTGAGACTACAGGCACGCACCATGATGACTGGCTCATTTTTTGGTATTTTTAGTAGAGACGGGGTTTCGCCATATTGGCCAGGCTAGTCTCAAACTCCTGACCTCGTGATCCACCTGCCTCTGCCTCCCAAAGTGCTGAGATTACAGGCTTGAGCCACTGCACCCCGCCTCTTCTCTTTTTTTAACTGTGCATTATCTTTTCAGGATTTAAAATTTAAATTAAAAATTTTATTCATATAAGCATTTCTGTTATAAAAAGTTAATTATTACCTGGGCCCGGTGGCTCACACCTATAAATCCCACCACTTTGGGAGGCCGAGGCAGAAGGATCACTTCAGGCCAGGAGTTCAAGACTAGCCTGGACAATACAGCAAGACCCTGTCTCCAATTAAAAAAAATAAACATTTAAAAATTTTAAAAAGTTTTTTTGAAACCTTACCTCAGCGAGAGCTGCACTTTTCTTGTCTTGAACAAACACTATAGGTGGCACATTCCTCAGGGTCTGCTGGGACATCAAAAGGTGCCTGGGAGAGAGAATGCACAGAGCCTCACAGCTGTGCCGTGATGCTCAGGGGAGAGGGGTGACGGTGCTGAACACAAGATTCAAGATGTCACTAAGAGGCAGGAGTGAGATTTACTGTATTACTCAAAAACGAAAACATCAGCCCAGAAGAGTCATCTTTAGCCACAACTACCACATCACAAAAGGGACGCAAAATGCATCTGAACTGCAACTTCCTTTGAGATCTGTATAAATCACCCGATCTGAACTCACCACTATGGCCTGGGGCTCCAGTGTCTGTGCATCAACAGCCTGTCCTCCCGCGCTCAGTGGACACGCCCTGGCACGACACGACCCTCAGGTTCCCAGGTATTAGACACAGAAGTGATATTTGTATCATGCACATTACATAATACAGACCTAAGGCCACTGTAGGCACGGCACATATAACCAGTGAAAGCCATGACCACAGATCTTTGGTACATAGCTACGGAAAACCTTGACCCTAAATCTTGGGTGACCCACAGGAGTTGGGAAGAGCGACATTCAGCTCAACTGAATTTTCTGATACCTAAAAATCGGAAAACGATGCTGCCTCAACACTTGTCAATAATCTCCATTTTCTTGGTTTTGTTAAACAGTAAGAAATGAAATGAACGTTCTCTGATATGCAGTTTCACAGAGCCCTGGGCATCATCATACATGGTAATGATGCAGGGAAGCCAGGCAGGGTGCCTGGAACAAAGCCCACACATGGCCACCTTGTCTACGTCTGTCCCCACCCTAAACACGGGGCATGATGAGAAGGGAGGCAGAAAGGAGAAATTCCAGTTCTGAGAGAGCTGGTCAGTGAGCTGGATTTCTGCACTTTTTAAAACTGAGGAGGAAACTGAATACTTTCTTTATTATCACCCAGCTCAGCAATTCCCAAAATTGTTGGTCCCAGGATCCTTTACAGTCTTAAAAATTATTGAAGATCCCAAAGAGCGTTTGCTTATGTGGGTTCTACCTACAAATATTTACTATACTAGAAACTAAAACTGAGAAATCTAAAAGCTATGTCCTTTTAAAGTCGCTTAAAAACCCACTAAATGCGGCCGGGCGCGGTGGCTCAAGCCTGTAATCCCAGCACTTTGGGAGGCCGAGATGGGCGGATCACGAGGTCAGGAGATCGAGACCATCCTGGCTAATACAGTGAAACGCCGTCTCTACTAAAAAATACAAAAAACTAGCTGGGCGAGGTGGCGGGCGCCTGTAGTCCCAGCTACTCGGGAGGCTGAGGCAGGAGAATGGCGTAAACCCGGGAGACGGAGCTTGCAGTGAGCTGAGATCCGGCCCCTGCACTCCAGCCTGGGCAACAGAGCGAGACTCTGTCTCAAAAAAAAAAAAAAACCCACTAAATGCTTACATAGACATTTTTAACAAAAAGTATATATTCCTCCCACAAAATCAATGAGAAGCATGGCATTGTTTACCTATTTGCACATTCTCCAAAGCCAGCTTCACGGAAGACAGCTGGGATCTCATTGCTGCTTCTGCACTCTGTCCCTCCTCTCGCTGAAATACAAGAAGAGCCAGCACGGTAGCTCATGCCTGTAATCTCAGCACTTTGGGAAGCTCAGGCCAGAGGATCGCTTAAGCCCAGGAGTTGGAGACCAGCCTAGGCAACATAGGGAGACCCTATCTCTACAAAAAATACAAAATGAGCCAAGCATGGTGGCGTGCACCTGTGCTTCCCGCTGTATGGGAGGCTGAGGCAGGAAGATCGCTTGAGCCCGGGAGGTTGAGGCTGCAGTGAGCCAAGACAGTGACCCTGCACTCCAACCTGGAGACAGAATGAGATCCTGTCTCAAAAAAAGCAAAAAAATAAAAATAAAAAAATCAGGCCTCCCAGACGTGTGTTGGGAAAGAGAGAATTTAACAGCTCTGAGAAAAGTATGGATCTTCTTTGTCACAAAAATTCAACAAAAGTACTTTATTAAAGGTCAGTTGTTCCAGCCTGGCCAACATAGTGAAACCTCATCTCTACTAAAAACACAAATATTGGCCGGGCGCGGTGGCTCAAGCCTGTAATCCCAGCACTTTGGGAGGCCAAGATGGGCGGATCATGAGGTCAGGAGATCGAGACCATCCTGGCTAACCTGGTGAAACCCCGTCTCTACTAAAAAATACAAAAAACTAGCCGGGCGAGGTGGCAGGCGCCTGTAGTCCCGGCTACTCGGGAGGCTGAGGCAGAAGAATGGTGTAAACCCGGGAGGCGGAGCTTGCAGTGAGCTGAGATTCGGCCACTGCACTCCAGCCTGGGCGACAGAGTGAGACTCCGTCTCAAAAAAAAAAAAAAAAAAACACAAAGATTAGCTGGGCATGGTGGCGGGCATCTGTAATCCCAGCTACTCAGGAGGCTGAGGCATGAGAATCGCTTGAACCCAGGAGGCAGAGGTTGTAGGGAGCCGCTATCACTCCACTGCCCTCCAGCCTGGCCAACACAGCAAGACTCCATCTCAAATAAATATATACATAAACAGCTGCAATGAGGAATCTGAAACCACAGGAACGAACCTGTCGCACTCTGCTACGTTAAAACTCACCATCCGGCTCACACTGTGAACCGACCTCTCTGCACACGGTTTTGTAACCTCGTGCACTGGTCATTTGGAAAACAACAGTTCGCCTAGTTATGCAGATTTTAAAAGCGTTGACGCGGTTTACCACACGACTGCAGCACGTTTGTTAAGGTCGGGGGCTGCCAATCTCATCAGCAGAGTCTCAAGTACCTAGACATTGTCAGGCTCACAGTGGTGAATACAAGTTTCCTAAAATTCTGATTTTCACTTGAAAGGTTAAACTTTATCACTGGCACCAGATGCGGTGCGTTGTTGGCTCTGGAGTGGTAGGTTCACTCCCTCACTTCTGAAAGCATGTCTGACAGACGCCCAAACCTGAATGGTCTGCTCACTACGCTGTTCTGTTCAGCACTCTCCAGACGGCAAGTCATCTACATGTACTTCCTATTACAAAAAATATTAACAAGACGTGCTCAAGGATCAACATTTAATACAATTAATAATTTTTTTTTTTTTTTTGAGGCGGAGTCTTGCTGTATTGCCCGGACTGGAGTGCAGTGGCCGGATCTCAGCTCACTGCAAGCTCCGCCTCCCGGGTTTACACCATTCTCCTGCCTCAGCCTCCCGAGTAGCTGGGACTACAGGCGCCCGCCACCTCGCCCAGCTAGTTTTTATATTTTTTAGTAGAGACGGGGTTTCACCGTGTTAGCCAGGATGGTCTCGATCTCCTGACCTCGTGATCCGCCCGTCTCGGCCTCCCAAAGTGCTGGGATTATAGGCTTGAGCCACCGTGCCCGGCCACAATTAATAATTTTTTACAAACTGTCTCGGATTTTAATTTTTCTTTGAGAAACAGGGTCTTGCTCCACTGTCAGGCTGGAAAGCAGGTACCTTATCACGGCTCACTGCAACCTCTACCTCCTGGGCTCCAGTGATCCTCCTGCCACCACAAATTCCTGGGGTGACAGGAATCCAGGGGATACTTCCCACCTCAGCCTCCCGAGTAGGTGGGACTACATGTGTGTGCTGCCACTGTGCCTGGTTAATTTTGTAATTTTTTGTAGAAATGGGGTCTCGCCATCTTGCCCAAACTGGTCCTGAACTCCTGGCCTTAAGGGATCCTCCCGCCTCGGAATCCCGAGCTGCAGGGATTACAGGTGAGAGGCAACATGTCGAGTCTTATCTGGGATATTCTTAAGTAAAAGTGACATCATCTTTTACTCTAGGCTGTGGCATGGCACCCCACAGCCCTGGCTGGCAGCATGGCACCAGCAGTCTTCCCTCACGGTTCCTGCATCCTCAGTGCAAATGTCAACACAGCAGGAGAGGTGAAATAACGTCTTACCCTAATGAACTCCCTGACAGGATCTCCAGACCCCTAGGATCCTGGCACACTTTGAGAAACGCTAACCTACATTATGGCTTATATGAGAAAGGAAATTATACAATGAACTTCAAGAAAATGCTTCCAAAATTTTCTTTAAAAGAAAAAATACTCAATGAAAAGTTAAAGTCCACCTACAAGAGAAACAGCTGAGACACTGAGGGTGTGAGCAAAAAGCAAGTACATTCAGAAAGCAAAAGCCGTCACCTCATGGACGCGGCACTTCTCTGCAGGACAGCCTCCATGCGTGCGTTCTGCTCGGCAGAGAGCGTTGTCTTCCAGTACACTCGGCAGGCTGAGAAGTCTGGAGTCAGGGAAACCTGAGACCCCACCCCCCACAGGTCACTCTTTAGTTTACATGGGTTTTCAAGACAACATCCAGGAGATGAAAACCACAGCTGCGGACGCCCCTCCCACCCAAGTCAGGGCTCTGGCAGATTGCCGGAGGCCACCACCTGCTGCCGCACACGCCCCCAGGTGAAGTAGGGCCCCAGAACCCAAAACCTCCCTCCCCTCTTCACCAGGTCCTGCAAACCAAACCACCTGGTTTGCAGAACCAAACCGGAATCCTGACCTCACGCTTGCCTCACAGCCACTTGCCCTGAGATGCTAATCAAAAATGCTTGATGCTGCCTTTTCTCCTCACAACTCAGAGTGGGCCAGAGGAAGTCATCTCCTGTACTACCTCTGTACTGAGGTACAGGCAGATGCATCCTCTTCCCAAGGCAGGCTTAGACCTTCTACTGACAACATGCCAGGTGCTGTTTGGTCACAGGACTCCCGCCTTCCAGTGAGACACCTGCCTCTGCACAGCAGACACCCACCATCTGTCTTCAGGGCTCCAATGACCAGACTGAGTATCACCTCTGCAACCCAGAACTAAGACTTTGTAAGTGCTAAAGTGGCTTTTTTTTTTTTTTTTTTGAGACGGAGTCTCGCTCTGTCGCCTAGGCTGGAGTGCAGTGGCACGATCTCGGCTCACGGCAACCTCCGCCTCCCGGGTTCAAGCCTCAGCCTCCAGAGTAACTGGGACTACAGGCGCCCGCCACCACACCCGGCTAATTTTTTGTATTCTTAGTAGAGACGGGGTTTTACCATGTTAGCTAGGATGGTCTCGATCTCCTGACCTCATGATCCACCCGCCTCGGCCTCCCAAAGTGCTGGGACTACAGGCGTGAGCCACGGCGCCCAGCCTAAAGCGTCTTTTTTTAATTGTCAGGCAAGACTGGGCCAGGTAAAGTGAGTGCCAGGCCTGCTGTCTCAACCCATTTCTTCTCTTTGGCCACGTAGCCTACCTTGGAGAGCTCCACGTTAAGGTCATACAGCTCCTGACTCACTTCGGGGGTGCACAGCAGGTCTGTCAGTGCCTTATAGAGGAGACCGTTCAGGGCCCTCACGCGCACGTGGTCTTCCTTCCTGGTTTTCTTTGAGGTGGTCCTCACGAGGAATTCCAACTTGGATGGTTTGTAAGTCTCCATCAAGAAGAAGAGCACGCCCCAAGGGCAGCGTCACAACTCCAAACTCACCAACTCACACAGCAGGGCTGGGGAGGGCTGGATGGGCAGCCTCTCAGCTGGATGAGCAGCTATCACTCTTAGCTGCCTCAGCTTTCATTAAGATAAAGTTTGATAAACCGGGATCCTTTTAGTTTTTACCTGGTAACGCTCCAAGATGAAAAGTACTGCAAGTAAATATTTTCTCAAAAAAAGTTTTTGTTGAGATATAATTCACATACCATAAAGTTCACCCTGCCAAAGGGAATCATTCAGTAATTTTTAGTATAAGTGATGTATTTATTTTTCAGAATGGGAGTCATATATTGCATAAACTTTTATGGTATACACACACTAAAAACTAAATGGATATTACCATATTATAATTGGATAAAAGATACGACTTTCCAGAGAACATTAATGTCGGTACATTTTTTTTTTGGAAGAGGTAAAAACTCCATGTTGCCAATGGCATCCAGTCGCATCCACATAGACACTGTCCCCTCCAATACAGAAACGGAAAGACCTCCAGGTAAGAATTTTCCCAACTTTTGGCCAGGCGCAGTGGCTCAAGCCTGTAGTCCCAGCACTTTGGGAGGCCGAGACGGGCGGATCACAAGGTCAGGAGATCGAGACCATCCTGGCTAACACGGTGAAACCCCGTCTCTACTAAAAAAATGCAAAAAACTAGCCGGACGAGGTGGCGGGTGCCTGTAGTCCCAGCTACTCGGGAGGCTGAGGCAGGAGAATGGCGTGAACCCGGGAGGCGGAGCTTGCAGTGAGCTGAGATCCGGCCACTGCACTCCAGCCTGGGCGACACAGCCAAGAAAAAAAAAAAAAAAGAATTTTCCCAACTTTTAAACCCTCACTCCCATCAAGATTATAAAGTGGCTCATGGTTTATACTCACCAAGTGAGAGCCCAAGGAAGGACCGTCATACCAAAACTTTTTTCTTTGGGGAGAAAATAAGCATTATGTTAGTGATGGCAAAGTCAGAAAGTTACATAAGCAAACTTAAGAGGTTATGATACCATAACTGTTTGTAAGGGGCTAAACTTAGACGTTACGTTACTGGCCATCTTAAAAAATTTCAGTATTTAATTGATAACAACATGGGTTGTGGGGAAGAGGCTGAAGAAGGTTTTAATTCAACCTCATATTTTTACCTAAATTCTACTTCTAGTCCCAAGGTTTGAGAGAAAGACACCTACCAAACTGCACAGAAACACTATACTCCAATTGATAAAGATGTTTCCCATGAAAGTTCAGGTAAAGGATTCAGATGCTGTCACAGGCATAGACTGAGACTGAACAATTAAGCAAATGAATGGTGGGAGCCACGCTCACTACTGGAGTGGGACTTACAGATTAGCAAGGAGGGGAGGCTAGAATGATCCACACAGTACGCTCTGGAGGTGGAGACAGATGGTTATACACAGAAATGTTTATAGGTGCATATTTACACGAGGGTGAACAGGAACACATACATCCTTTCGTCAGATGAGATGGCCTAAAGACAGACACCCCAGAAGCAACGAACACACCCAGCACCCATAGTTTCTAATCTCGCTCTCCAATAAAAGGAACGAGGGCTCCTTGGAGAAATGGCTGATTTTAGGGCTGCGGTAGGAAACACACAAGATGAGCCTGGAGCATCTTGTAGTGCCAGAAAGCAGGAAAGTGTTTAACACACACAAAAACCCAGCAAAATGCCATAATGACAAGGGTATGGTAACAGGACATAGGAGCTTAGAGAGCTGCTAAGGGCCAGAGCTGGAAACATTTGAACAAAACTAAGTAACACAGGATTACAACCCATGAGTTCTTGGGGATATGAATGAATTAATAAACGCAGTGAAGAGACACATCCTCTGTGCAGAATGCAAATCACTTAGGACAAAATTCCCCACTCCTTAGGCGTGGGCTGTACACAGCGACTTTCTCCTAGAGTACAGTAAGAAAAGGGGGGCAAAAACAGTAACTTTACAGTAGAGAAACCTGGCAAGCACCTCATGCAGGGGATCACGGTCAACGTGGACCCTGGATACGGTGCGATGAGAATGGCCTTTACCTCTAGTCTTCCTCCCCAAAATCCATAATCCACATCTAAGCATTAAAAAAACAGGCACATTCCAACAGAGGGGCATCCTGCAAAGCACCTGACCAGTACCCCTCCAAACTGGCACAGCCATCAAAAACAGGGACAGTCTGGGACACTACTCCAGCCTAAGGAAACAAGACAATTCAATGTAACGTGGACCTTGGGTGGGGACCTGGGACAGGAAGGAACGGCAGGCAGAACCAAGGAAAAGTGAATAAAGTACGGGCTTCAGTTAGCAACAATCTATCAATCTCGGCTCTTTAACTGGAGAAGCTAAATTCCGACGTTAATACAGGGGGAGCTGGGTGCCAGGACACAGGATCTCGGCACTATGTTTGCAATTTTTCTGCAGGGTCTAAAACTGTCTTAAAAGTAGTGTATTAAAGTAGAAAACATACACCCATCTACCATACTTAGAAGAACTAAAAACAGCGTGAAAAGTCATTATATTTTAGTGTACTTATTTTTCATCATTTAAAAATACTAATTATCATGACAAGCTTTAGTCTTCAAATTAATTCCACACAGAAAGTCAACATTAGCAACGAAATTCTTATATTTTTTCATTTTTCCTCATTTCCTGAAACTAATCTCCTGAAAAATACGTCCGGTGACAAGAATCAAAATAAACACACATTGTCACTTTGTTTGTTTAACCCGACACACGTCCACGAACAGAAAAACTGCGAATGTTGACAGAGCTGAACTGCTGCAGACCCCAGGAGTCAGGAACTGCCGACCGAAGCCGCGTGGGCGCAAGAACGCGGGTGGGCGGACACCGCAACCCGGGGACACCGCCCCCCAGGGAACACCGCGCCCGATGACACCGCCCCCCGCCGCATTACTTGGTTTTCGAGGCGAATTTCTTGAGCCAGTTCTTGCAGGAGACAGCAGAGCCGTGCACTCCCCGCGCGCAGGCCGGAAGGAGCGCAGCATCGCGGCTACGGAGCAGGCCCCGGAGACCCGCGCGGGAACCCCACAGCCCGCCCGCTGCAGCCCACATGGCGCGGCGCGACGACCCGGCGCAACCAGGAAAACAACTGGCGCAGGCGCGGAGCGACAACAGACGCGAGGCTGGCGGCGTGTGGGCGGGGCGACGGCGCGGAGCGCAAGGACGACATACGCCGGGCAGGCGGCGTGTGGGCGGGGCGATGGTGCAGGGCAGGGATAGACGGCGTGTGGGCGGGGCCACAACCCGGGGCGGGGCGAAGACTGGGTACACGGCGGGCGGGGCTACGACGGCGGAGGGGCGAAGGCCGGAGGCCGGCAGCAGGTGGGCGGGGTGAAGACGGACGCGAGGTGGGCGGTGAATGGGCGGGCCGAAGACGGACGCGAGGTGGGCGGTGGGTGGGCAGGGCGAAGGCTGAAGCGAGAAGGACAGCGTGAGGTGGGCGACTACCGGAGCGAGGCGGGCGGTGTGTGGGGGCGGTGAAGACAACCCCAGGTGGGCAGTGTGCGGGCGGGGGACGGCGTGGGGCGGGGCGACAAGTGCTAGACGGGAGACAGGGGGCGGGCGGCAAAGGGGGCGGGGCGCGGGGCGGGGCCGGCGGGAGCCGGGCGTGGGGAGGCCACATGGGCGGTGCGGAGGGTGTGCGCCGCGGTGAAGCTCAGGAACCGCTCGGTTGCCTGGCACTGCGGAGCTATGGAACGCGTTTTGTTTAAATGCTGGGAACTGACGTAGTTGGGTTCGCTGCACAAAGCAACGAAGGCACCGAAGCCTGGAGACCTGGGCAGGGCCGCTGTCGGCGGGATGCTGCGAGGTGTCCCTCTGTTTCCGCCACTGGGCCATCCAGGTCTTTGCTCCTGCGCCGCCTCCTCCCCGGGCACCCAGAGAAAAACCCCAGATTGGGCGTCCTCCCCAGAAGTGGTTTTGCCCCGCCCGCTTCCCCGGAGTCAGCGTGGCCTAGCGGGGAAGCTGCTCCCCCCGGGTGTGGGCAGAGAAGTGAGCGCGACCGCAGCGTTGGGGATGTGTGGGCTGTGACGTCCCGAGGCGGCTGCTGTGGTGTGAGACACGTCTGTGTGTATGTGTGGGCGCGTGTGGAGGTGTGCATGTGTATGTGTGCGTATGTGTATATGTATGTATGTGTATGTGTGTGCGCGTATATACGTGTGTGTACGTGTGTATCTATTGTATGTGTATGTGTGTATATATTGTCAAAGGAAGAAAACGACGAGACAAGTCTCTAATCATTTTAGGAGATTTATTTGCCAAAGTTAAGGACGCACCCAGGAGACAAGTCTATGCCTTTCTCCAAAGATGATTTTGAGGGCTTCAGATTTAAAGGGGAAAGGGCGGAGCATTGAGAAGCATAGATTTTTCACAAAAGGGGGCAGAGGAAAAATGTGGGGAATCTGCATTTTACGTAAGATAACGCAGACAAAGTGGGGTAGGGGAACAATCAGATGGGCTAGGGTGACTGCACCTGTAAAAATAAGCTATCAATGTGCATTGCCGGGCCGGGCGCGGTGGCTCAAGCCTGTAATCCCAGCACTTTGGGAGGCCGAGACGGGCGGATCACAAGGTCGGGAGATCCAGACCATCCTGGCTAACCTGGTGAAACCCCGTCTCTACT
>NC_045451.1:241003-245028 GCF_002776525.5 Piliocolobus tephrosceles
CTGGGCGACAGAGCGAGACTCCGTCTCAAAAAAAAAAAAAAAAATTTGCATTGCCATGGTTACGTTTTATTTTTGTTTTTATTTTTTTGAAACGGAGTCTCCCTCTGTCGCCCAGGCTGGAGGGCGTGATGTCCACTCACTGCAACCTCCACCTTCCGGGTTCAAACAGTTCTCCTGCCTCAGCCTCCTGAGTAGCTGGGATTCCAGGTGAGTGCCACCACACCCTGCTAATTTTTGTGTTTTTAGTAGAGACGGGGTTTCCCCATGTTGGCCAAGCTGGTCTCAAACTCCTGACCTCAAGTGATCCGCCCCCCTTGGCCTGCCAAAGTGCTGGGATTACAGGCGTGAGCCACGGCGCCCGGCCACCATGGTGAAATTTGAACAGCTCACCAGGAATCTCCTTGTGGGCAAAATATGGGGGAGGCATGTAGCCTTTCATCTTGTAGCCATCTTATTTAGGAACCAGAAGGGGGAGGCAGGTAGGTTTGTGTGACCCACTTCCCAGCTTGACTTTTCCCTTTGGGTAAATGAGTTTGGGGTCCCAAAATTTAATTTCCTTTCACATTTCCCTCCTTTTTTTCTTTAAAATCTTTTGGAGAAAAGCATTTTAAAAAGGAATTGGGTTCCTGGCCTCAGGTTGCTGCTTCCTTCTTTTTTCCCACCTTCTGGTTTGTCGTTGCTTGGATGGTTTATTCCTAGAAGCTCAGGTCCTACATCACTAGGAATGCTCATTCCTAGGAGGTCACGTCCCACGAAGATAAAAAACAGGGAGAAAAGTAAAAAAGAAAGAGGAAAAAAAGAAAAATATATAGGGACCTAGGCCAGACTTATAGCAACAAAAGGAGGGTAAAACTGGAAGCTGGGTCAGGCTATATTACTACCTCCTCAACTACAGCAGTTCTCTGGGCAATCATTACCCTAGCCCTTTCAGCTACACGTGGGCTTATTTGCAAACATATACCGTAACAACATTATAAGCAAAAATAGGACAGATCAGAAATTATAAGTACCAGGTTCCCCAGAATCCAAACCAACTGCTCAACCAATCAGTGAGGGTTTTGGATCTGACAGGTTGATTATCTGGGTTTTCATATCAGTCATAAGCCAGGTTATGTTCTTCGATATCTGGAATATACACACAACATTCCGTTGTTATGATGGCGCATGTGCCCCCTTGTGCTGCTGTTAATATATCTAAAGCCATATGATTTTGCAGCACAGCTTTCCTCATAAGCATGACCCCATCATTTAGGGCTTTTTGGGTGCAATTTGTTAAGGCTTATGTATCCCATATAACATCTTCAATAGCGATCTGTTGTACAAAGATTGAAGTTAAATGATCATACCATTGGAATACTGAATGTGTCCAATGAGATTGTAAATGAAAAAGGTTTGCTGTTTTTAGCAGGGTCTGCATGACTCATCCTTGTGCCCAAGCATAACCTAGGGAGCATCGTCTCAACCACCCTGGAGGTGACCACGGCCATAAGTTAGTGCCACATAGCCAATATGTCCCATTTGGAGCTAGCCAGTAAATACCTGGTGGCTGCACCCAGTCGGTGGCATGCTAGGCAGTGTCTCCTAATATGATAATGCAGCCACAACATTCTCCAGTTGTCCACCACATATCTCTTCCTACTGTTTGGCCACAGGTCTTGGGTGGGATTTCTTTGCTCCCTGCACAAAGGAGCATTTTGGCTGGTTTGGCCAAACGAAGGGGTGAACCAGATAAATCTATCCCAAGTTTGCAGTATTCCATTTTGAAAAGGCCATCATTTGGGGCATGGTCACCACTTTTAGTTGGGGAAATGCTAAAGTGAGAGCTCATGAGCTGGTCCTTTGCATTGAAAAACTTTTCCCATGTCCCTTGTTCTTAAGGGTGTTTTTATTTATTCATTTATTTTGACATGGAGTCTCACTCCATTGCCCAGGCTGGAGTGCAGTGGCGTGATCTTGGCTCACTGCAACCTCTAACTCCCGGGTTCAAGCAATTCTCCTGCCTCAGCCTGCCAAGTAGCTGGGATTACAGGCACGTGCCACCACACCTGGCTAATTTTTGTATTTTTAGTAGAGTCAGGGTTTCACCACGTTGGCCAGGCCTGGTCTGAAACTCCTGATCTCAAATGATCCACCCGCCTCGGCCTCCTAAAGTGTTGGGATTACAGGCGTGAGCCACTGTGCCTGGCCAAGAGTGTTTTTAATGGGCTGACTATATATATTGTCTTTTGTTATGCCAGCACAAGGAATACCAGACTGTGTTTGTGATGTAATAAATTTTTGGTATTCTATCCAGTCCTGACCTTGGAAGGAGGATACTCACCATGGGAGGCTGGAGCCACTGGAAAGAGGCATGAGTCCACATATCCAGCAGGTGTTATGTAATCTGTCTGCATAATCCTGAGACCATTGTAGAAACAGGTTTGTTTCATGGGTGGCAGTGGCAAGATGGTGAAGGGATACAGTTACTAAAGGGTGTTATATCAGACAAGGCAAGTGCCCTGTTCTTTATTAGACAGCAGATGACAGTATATCTAGGACAATAATTGTAATGGTTATTGTACAGTAAACATAGGCGTTTCTTTGTGTACAGGCCTGGTCCTGTGTCTTGGGTTTAAGCAGTCCACAACAACTGCTGCCTGCTTCTCATCCTGGGTTGAAGGTCAATGTTTAGTGAAATGGAGGCAAAGGTCTTTGGTGGGAGTTACAGTCCACTCAGGAGGTTGGGCCTTAAGATGAGAGATGTGAATCCATGAGTCTACACCCTCTAATTTTACGGGACATAGATTAGTCAATAGTACTTGATATGGGCTCTTCCACTGGGGTTGAAGGGAATTCTTTATTAGATGGCTTTTCCAATAGACAAAATCTCTGGGTTACAGATTGTGACCAGGCACCGTATCTTCATGGAGCACACTATGAAAGGAATTCTTTACCAAATCTTGGCTTTTCTTTAAGGCGATAAGTCCCTCACAATATTGCAATATATCTCCCTTGAGAAAAGTTGGGTTATGTTTGTTCCCATACACGTGGGCCTCCATTATTATTTCTTAAGGACACAGGTGTTTTCCAAAAGGGGTGGATTGGAGTTTAAGCAGCACTAGGGGGAGTGCTTTGGTCCAGGGGAGGTGAAATGCCTGGAGGCGAATTTAGCCCGTTGTGCCCCTCCACTAGGCCTGAGGATTGGGGATGGTAGGCACAATGGAAATGTTAAAATATGGGCCAAATTTTACAAATATTTTGAATAACCTGGCCAGTAAAGTGAGTTCCCCTGTTGCTGTGAAGTTCACAAGGGACTTGCCACAGTGGGATAGTTTTTTCTTGTAGGATTTTCCAACTGCTATGGCTGTTGCTTTCCTGCAGAGAAAGCTTTTTAACCCAGTGGGAAAACACACAGAGCATTACTAAAACATACTTGTAATCTGGAGGTGATAGCAGCCAAATAAAATCAAGCTGCCATACCTCAAAAGGTCCAGCTGGAAGAGGAAAACGACCCTGGGTGGCTTTCCTTTATATTTGGGACAAATAACACATCAGGAGTAAAACTTTTGTGCCCCAGTGAAGGGTGGTTTCCAGTAACGTTGTTTATACCACTGTGAAGGGCGGTTTCCAGTAATACTGTTTATACCACTCTGAAGGGTGGTTTCCAGTAACGTTGTTTATACCACAGTGAAGGGCGGTTTCCAGTAATACCGTTTATACCACAGTGAAGGGCGGATTCCAGTAATGCTGTTTATACCGCAGTGTGGGGGGGGGTTTCCAGTAATGCCGTTTATACCGCAGTGAAGGGCGGTTTCCAGTAATGCCGTTTATACCGCAGTGAAGGGCGGTTTCCAGTAATGCCGTTTATACCACAGTGAAGGGGGGTTTCCAGTAATGCCGTTTATACCGCAGTGGAGGGCGGTTTCCAGTAATGCCGTTTATACCGCAGTGAAGGGCGGTTTCCAGTAATGCCGTTTATACCACAGTGAAGGGGGGTTTCCAGTAATACTGTTTATACCACTGTGAAGGGCGGTTTCCAGTAATGC
>NC_045451.1:245038-245785 GCF_002776525.5 Piliocolobus tephrosceles
CCAGTAATACTGTTTATACCACTGTGAAGGGCGGTTTCCAGTAATGCTGTTTATAGCGGGATATCATTTTATCTGGATTACAGTGGGTGAGATTATGGACATATTCCAGAAGGGGCACCTGGCATCCCACTGGAATAATGGGTTATTAGGTCCATACCATATTTCAGTTTCGGGAGAAAAGTATCTCCCTGACCGTTTCCACGCAGATTTCTCGTTTATAGGAGCTATGCTCCGGGTTTGTTTCACCATGTTTCTAAGTGTTTCGGGTTTTATGGCCATTTCCTGGATCGGGGCTGGTGGCTCAGGGGCTGCTCCTTTAGCTGTGGCATCAGCCGATTGTTACCCGTTCTGTGGTGTCTAATTTTGAGTGACTGGGATTTTTATAATTGCCAAACATTTGGGTTTTAGAATAGCTTCTAACAGCTCTGATATTTACTGTACATTTTTTATGGGTTGGCCTGAGGAGGCTAAATATCCTCTGTCTTTCCATAGCATCCCAAAGTCATGCAAACCCCAAAAGCATAGCAGTTGTCAGTGTAAATGTTTGCAGCCTTGTATTTTGCCAGTTGACAAGCTTGGGTCAGGGCAATCAACTCGGCCACTTGAGATGATCTGGCTTGGGGAAGAGGACCAGCTTTAATTACCTCTAGTAAGGAAACCACAGCATATGCTGCTCCAAAATTTCCATCCTCTTAAATAAGAGCCATCTGTATACCATTCTAGTTTAGCATTATCCAGTGGCATCTC